>NW_026623708.1:520717-532082 GCF_030028575.1 Malurus melanocephalus
CAGCCTTGAAATGATGAAGTTATTAACTGGAATAATCTCAAGGTGAGTTGCAAGCCAATGATGCAGTAAGAACCAGTCTGGAGGAGGTTTTTTCTTGTTTTCAGGCAACTGAACAATTCAATTAGTTACAACACAGGATCAGTGACTAGATACACAGAGAGGAGTCAAGCATGATGGAAAAATGCTTTGYRGGTTATGGTTAGAGATGAATAAAGTAAAGGCTTATAAAACTGCAAGTGAAATGGAGAAATTGTTTTATCCACTGAAGAATGTGAGCTGACAAGTATCAAAACAAGTTAACACCTGGAAGATTCAACACAAGCAAAACAATGCTGTGTTTCACAAAATCCACAATTAGGCTACAGAACTGCTTGACACAGGATATGGTGCATGCTGAAATTTRTATGAATTCAGGAAAGGACTTGACAAATTAATCTGAAAAATTGCTTTGGGACCGTTGCATATCTGAGGAGTCCCCTCTGCAGGAAGTGCTGAAACCACAGATGGGASAGTGTCCATGCTTTTCTGCACTTGTGTTCTTTTTTTCRTTGGTTGCTGTCAGAGATGGATATYTGATCTGGTCCAGTGTTGCTTTTCTTATGTTCCTACTGGTCTAAAAGCTAAACTAGTGGTATTCCAGGTCTTGCTAAAGCCAACACTCAGACTTCCCTTGAAGCCAGAAGATTATCAGTGAGGATCTTACATTGCAGTCAGCCACAGTACATATATTGTATCTTTCACAATATAATATGCAGAGATTGAATCTTTAAGAAAGAAGAAAGAAAGAAAAAAAAAAAAGAAAAAGTATCAGACTCAGGAAATTATGGCTCTGTATGTGGTGCTTCTACAGTACCAATGCAGACCATAACCAATGAAATCTGTAGGTAGCTAGATTTGAAAATATTCAGCTTTGTCAAACAAAAGTTTCCACCAAACATGATTCTGATTTACCTTATGGTGGTTAGGCTTGAAAATATTCAGCTTTGTCAAATAAAGGTTTCCACCAAACATGATTCTGATTTACCTTATAGTGGTTAGGCTTGAAAATATTCAGCTTTGTCAAACAAAAATTTCCACCAAACATGATTCTGATTTACCTTATGGTGCTTAGGCTGGCCTCTGTTAAATAGACTACCTTTTTACCTTGATTTTTCTGTGTGTCTTATCTATCCAGATCTAATGGGCATTGATCTTATTAAATGTGAACCATTTGATTAAATATTTGAGTCATGCCTGATGTCTTCAACCATATTCTTACCAGTATTTATCACACAARTACCAATGCAAGTGGCTGATCCCAGTGTATTTTTGAAACCTCACTGTCACACTGCAATCAGAAGAGCTATTACTGGTTTTTTTGTGAATATAGACAGTTTCAGCACTGAATTTGGGTTTTTCAGCTTGCCCAAACCCATTTATTTCAAGCTGTATGAAGTGGTCAGGTACACCCAGAGATGCACTGTGATCTGTTCCAATTCCACAGGCAGCACCAGATGTTTCTCTGGAAGCAATTAAAAAGGAGKATCTGCATGTAGCTCTTGATGTGAGGAAAGGAGACAGGAACCTTGCTAATGTGATTATTGCTTTAGTGTGATAATGAAATAGTACGTTGTGGAATGTCATAATATCGAGATGATTGTTCCTAAAAATGAAGGTGGAAGATGGATGGCAGCTAGTGCTAATCAGGAAAGTTTATGGCTTGATTTTGATTGGAAATTTCTCAGATTTCAAAAAAAAAAAAAAGGAGCTCGCCTCCTTTCCAGCCACTGTAGCAGTTCTCCCAGGGTGGTCTAAAAAAGCCTCATTTTTGCTTACAAACATTTAGCTGAGGTGTAAAGCAAAAACTGATTGTATACCAAAGTAGATTGTGTACTTCTAGAGGTCAGCAGGAAAATGGTGAAAATCCAGCCCCAAATAGAGAACTGGGATAGATATTTAGTTATGGACAGTCAATTTGTTCAATACCAAATCAAACTACTAAATGAGAGATTCTCAGTAGCTTAGCATGCTGTAATTATTGTTGTRTTTTGAGTTCTATCTAGAAAATTACCAAATCTGTATATCACAGAAATGTTTCTTTAATTACTCCTGAGTGACATTTCTGTTCATTTTTTGAAACAARCATCAAGCAACAAATTTGTGATCTAAGAACTTTTAGTTTTAATCAACAAAAATAACCACTACTAATGACTTTTTCTGTACCCTGTTAGCACTGAAGAGCAGAATGAAATTCTTGCACTGCAGAATTTTGCTAGGCCCCACTAATGGAATTGCTTATGTAGTCATCAATGTAAATGCTGCTGTGTCCTCTAAATTTCTCTGGATTACCCTGGGCAAGAGTAATGTGAATTGCTGAAAAGGGGATTTTTTTATTCTTATTTATTTGTTTGGCTTATTCTTTCTGCTTGAGTTGCTTCTCTGGAATGTGTTTGCCATATGTGGAAAAAAAATAATACTGTTTGGTTTCTCAAAAGTCCTGTGCCTTTTGGTAAGTGTTTCACTTACTTTACTTACTTAGGGTTTTTTTCACATCTCTGAGTTGTCTGAAATACCTGCCTTCAGAATTGTCMCACACTTTATCATCCTTTTCAATACAAATAAGAAGCAAAATCCTGAACTATATTAATCACTGGAAAAAAGTGTGGTGAGAGCAGATCCTCTCATGTTTATATTGGATCCAAAAGGTGCTGCTGTGCTCAGGACACAGGTGAAGTTGACTTGGAATCCCAGAACAGATTTTTAGCCTTTCAGCTAAAATTGAAGTGACAGAAATTTTGCATAGTCTAATGTTTATTGTGTTGTTTAGAGAGCATATGGCTTATGTTCCTATGTATTGGATATATAGCTAAATTACCTGTAAATTGAAAGTGCTAGTTGCATAAAAATTAGTTTTGTATGCTTCAGAATTTACCATTTATAGATTGTATTTTTTTATAACATGTACAAACAGTAAGTTAATGGCTTGCTGTAAATTTGGTCTTAATACATTGCAGTTCAACAAATACCTCCCACACTTACATTGCCATATAAAAACTTGAATTCCAGCTTAGGGAAGTAGTGGCTACAAAGAACAAGTGATGATAACTTGAAAATATTTGGAASCAAGAAATATGGTGATGAATAATTAGGGTAGGGTTTGGAACCACATTGTCTATGAAGGATTATAAACAAGCACATTTAATTAGAGTATCTAGGAAAACAATGGTGGTATATGTTGGACATTAAAATGGCATCCCAGTGAGAGAGGCTCTTTCATTACAGCTTGTTTAATTATATTTTCCCTAGTAGGAAGTTATAGAAAAGTGGCTATTTAAGTAATAATAAAAATAAAAATAATAGCGTATTTCAAAACAGTACATTTTTATTTCAAGTACAGCTGCAGGATATATGAAACCCTCTTAGATAAATAATGTCAAGATATGCTTTAAGAGGCTGMCTTTAAAAAAGAAGTAATGGAATGACTTCTACAACATATTGTGAGARTATTAGAAGAAACAGAAAATATATTCCTTAAATTGTATCATAACTGATAAAAGCTGTAACAGTCATCTTTCATAAAACTTAGATCTTTTATTAAAACCAAAAAGGASTGGGAGGGGAGGGGGTAAATAAGGAAGACAGTATGCAATGTGCACACATGGTAAACTTCCATGGTATAACCCATTTTCTCTATTCGTG
Source organism: Malurus melanocephalus (assembly GCF_030028575.1). NCBI lineage: Eukaryota > Metazoa > Chordata > Aves > Passeriformes > Maluridae > Malurus > Malurus melanocephalus. Next base: position 524,396 of record NW_026623708.1, read on the forward strand.
GTGGGTACCCTTACACATTTCAGTTCTTACCCAWAACCATCTTGTATCTCATCTGCTTCACAGTCCAAACAATATTAGAAACTGATTTTGCTTTTATGTGGTCTCTGTTCTTCCTGTCCACCTATCTATTGTAGCAGACACATGCTAAATGTCCCRAGAGAAACTCAAATTCCATCAGAGTTGATTCAGCAGGCAGTGGTTGATGTGCTGCATGAACACTTCTCTGAGGAGTCCTGTGAGTTTCTGGACAGCATAACGTTTAGTTTCTGGGTGGAAAATTGCAGTTTTTATCCTTCTGGATAGGGTGATTTATTTTCTGAGTAAAATCAACTGCGGTATCCTTGCAGTGTGCAAGCAGATTGAAGCATTAATTCTGAGAGGTGGGAATTTGCAAATTTGTCTTAGCCTTGACTCCAAAAGCCAAAATACAATATAAATGTGTTCACTGTTTCACTGCTGTTATTTTCCAGAAGTATCCATCTGCTTTGTTTTGTGGGCAGAGTTTGAATAGATTCACACTACCCCTCGTCCAGTTTTCAGAGGGGCTGAAAAGCTTCCATTGCATCACAGCTTATAAATTCATTAAAGCACATTAATTTAGCATGGTCCATTGAAAACTTCCTGTCAKAAGAGAAAGTATGTGACTGTTTAATTTAGAAAATTATTCTGCTTCTCTCATTCCTCCGTTTTCTCCCTCATGGACTGGGCTAGAGCTCAGTGGGAAGGAAAGTCATGGTTCACTAGGATTTCTTTTTTTTTTTTCCTTTCTGCYTTAATTTACYTYRTTCATCTCATACTATTATGTAGTAATATATTTCCTCTCTTCACCAGTCTTCTGGACTCACCAAACTWATTATTCAAACGGTATTATGGATTGTACTATGAGAATGTTTTCTGAAAATATTTAATTTCATAATGAATAAAGGAGATGAAAGGGTGCTTTGGCCAAATTACTGTGGTTTGACAGGGTTTATAACCACTAACACTTGATTCCAGTAGAAATTTTCTTAGTCAGATTATTCAGAAAGGAAAGACAGATCTTATTTCTGTAAATCTTAGACAAATATAAATAAAGATAAGTGACTTAAATATTCCAAGGTAAGGTTGAAAGCCGTTTTCCTTTCCAAGGAAAGGGTGACAGATTTACTGACAGTAATGAGATAGCCACCCCCCAATTCAATACATTGCTTAACACATTCTTTAAATCTGATACTGCCTTTGTAACCATAAACTGATTCTACCCAATCCATTATTTCTTTGAACAGGAATTTGGGATACTGTGTCAAATTTTCTGTCACAAGAGTACCTGCACCATATGCATTTGATTCAAAAGCAGTCTATTTTTTTTCTTTAGCTGTGTAATATAGAGATACACCACTAAGTATCTTGAACACATTGCTTGCAACCTTAGGCATTAATAAAACCTTACCTCTTATTCAAGAAAAATGTGAGCATCATTTGCTTTTAAAAAAAGGCCTCTTGAATTTTGCAGACGCTCTAACTGTTACTTCTAGAAGAGACAAAAGTCCTGAAAAACAGTTTAATTTCTTTTTAAAAGTAGGACTCTTTCCCTTCTCTGTTCCAATTTCTTTTAGTACACAGCTATCCAAATTACCTCCTCAAACCTATTTGTTTGTACTTTACACTGTCAAAATTAAATCTTGGAAATTTATTACCCATTTAAAATGTAGCCCTTAATGAGGTTACACTGCTGAGGGGAAGCAGCAAATTTGAGATAKGCAGCAAATTTGCAGTGCCTTACAGAGAAGGGCTATAGGTTGCAACTTGAAGAAATCCATCTTGAAAATGAAACWCTGCATCTCTTTTTGCACTTTATATTACAACCTCAGAATGCTGAGGCCCTGTGTGGCTGATTTCTGTGCTTCCAGATTTATTTCAGATTTATTCATGCCTCTCTCACTGCTGTTCTTGAAACTCATGCCTTGCTGTCCTCTTCAGCTGTATGKCTCATCATAAAAAGTCATCTAGAATTATTTGGGCTAAAAGGAGCTGCTGATTTTCCATGTAGACATCATTGGTTGTGGCCAGGGAATATCAGCAATAATTTGGTAAGGAGTAGCCAGGATCAAGGACAAAAAATTAGATGTGCATGAAGAAGCCCTGAGATTGTACTTCAGCATATAATCCAAGTATAAATTCTGATCTGAGTTTAATAACTTCAAGTTAGGCTGCACAAGTAAATAATTAAGAAGCTATTTATCATTAAAAAGAGAGGAACAGGCACTCATGTGAAGAAACAGAAATGTTTTTGCCTTTTAGATAACTGCTCATTATCATTTAGAAATGGTCACCTTGGTTCAATAAACTTTAAAAAAATAAAAGGAATCTGGTTATGCAGCYTTGGCCTTGTCAGGCTACAAGGAAGGAACATCAGTAGTTTGCCCTGGAAATAACTTTTTGATTAGTGATTAGTGATTAATAAGYCAGGTTTTGGGGGATGCTTAATGCAATGGAGATTGAAGGAGGAAATGTGTCCCTGTTAATAGCAGAGAGATGGCCATCTCAACCCTTTGAGAAATGTTAATGGTTTTTACAGACTTGTCTGAGATTAGGAAAGAAAACTCTGTGAAAATGAGCAGGAARAAAGAGAAAAACTTGATGTATTTACTGAGAAGAACAAAAGGTACAGTTTGGGCTGTCTAAAAAGGCAGGATCACTCTATGGATCTGGTTAAGGTTTTTTGGAAAATTTTTCATGGGAAATAGTTGACTTTATGAAGGGRAACAATAAATAGAGGACTTAAAAGACTGTTAGTCCTGGAAATATTTTCAGCAAGGCTGCAAGAAATATTTTCCAAGAAAATAATTTGCATTGAAAACAGGCTATTACATCTTTTTTAGGACACAAAAGTAACTGAAGCTGACCTGAAGGATTGAATKGATCAGATAGCTGATTTTGAGAATTACCAGTGATTGTGGCATTCTTGGAGTCTGGTTTGACATACAGTTCAGGAACTGTCAATGGTTGTGAATTTTGTTAATTAGAGATGTAATTCTGTTTTTCTACCATTTGTACTATTTTTATACTGACATATTTGGGGGAGAGGGCACTGCTGAGAAAATTACATCTTCATTAGAAAAGAGTTAGGTTTATTATTACCTATTCTCTTTTGAGAAGKTGGGTAATTCCTSAAGTACATCATAGGTCTGTAGAGTWGTTTGTTGTCAGATTTAAAATAAAAAGCAATTAAGTTCTTTACTGATTAAAGTATACACAGAATAGCCTGAATTAATTGGAACTCTWTRYGYWTWTWYYTYKWRAWMYYSKWWWKWKTWYWKKRKRWMMYCYYYTWWAAAAAAAAWWAAAMWRMAARSMRARYASMWYWCYWSYMKWSCWGYYCTKYTYWWTKWAAWKWRWRWKRWRAGWRAWGYKWTGYTKWSWWSWSWWYTSYTTKYSYTGKSAYRRYAMAMWMAACWYAACWYAACAGGAATAAATKAAAATTGTTTTYGAGATTTTTGCAAATATGAGATGTCTCTTCTCTGTTTCCTTTCATTTCATTGTTGAGAGCCACATAGGCTGTAATGCTCACTATTTTTTGAATGGCACAGTCAGCAGTCATGTTCCTCAGGGATTCTTGCTGGGAGCAGTTCTGGTCAACAAATTCCTTCATGACCTGAAGAACTTAGTGAACAGAAGGTCATGGGCAATGCTAATTCCTTATGGGTGGCCAAAGGAAAGGAATTTGAAAAGAACTCACAAAACAGAGTGGGCATAAGTAGAAGAGCTCTAAATACTTCAAAATATCTAGGTAAAATTATTCTAAACCTTCTTCACAAACTATTGAGCTGAGTCACAATGCAGGAAAAAAAGTCCTGGAGTCATCACTGGCAATTCTCTGAAGTCACTGGCTCAGTGCAARCAATTTTCAAAAAAAGCCAATAATATGCCATCATCACCACATTACCTGAAAGGGTATTGTGAATAAGACAGAGATGATGTTTTGTCACCATACAAAATCTTAGTTGCCCATTTTTGGAATRTTGGGTGAAGTTTAAGTGTCTGCATTTCTGGAAAGAATTAGAATTATTATATTAATGAATTAGATATGATACATAGAAGGGGATTCATGCAACAGGAGATGGAGTAGCTGCCTTAAGAAGGAAAAATTAAGAAGTCAGGGTTGCTTCAGTTTGAAGAAGAGGAGGCTGAGGCATATATGCAATCAAAGTTTACAAAACCAGAAAAATACTGAATAAGCTGAATGTGCAAATGTTCACCAAATTGTGTGATATAAGAAACGGGTGGTATTCAAAATTAGTTAATAAACATAGATACATTGGTGGCTAAATTGAAGTGTTTCTTCTCCTATCAGGTTTAATTCCCTAGTGATATTCCCTGATATTCTCAAGTGCAATAATTATGGATCCTGGAGAAATATGAGGGGAAGATACTGCAGGAAGCAATAGGGTTATGTGTTTGCCCCAAGTGCTGTTCCCAGAAACACAGCACAGGGCTTTGTTGTGATCCACTGCAGTTTTATTTCTTACATTCTTGTGTTTTGGTTGTTTAATGAAGACATTTTTAAATGCAGTTTAAAAAGAAGCTGATGGAGTTTGGGTAAATGGCTTCTCCTGACTCTGATCCATGGGTATTGCTCAGTAAGAGTAGACTGAGCCTTCATTTTACTGTTGTCATATACATTATCACCTCTTACAGTTCCTTTGTATCAAGTTTTTCCAATCAAAGTGATGGAATTCTGTAGCTAAATGAGTAACATTTGACCTGATGTGCCATGACCTACCAAAGGCAGCAATTACCTGCCCCTCTTGCCAAATAAAACACGGTAGCTTAAACCCTGATTAAGTCTGACAAATGATTGTGGATTAAGCCTAGAACCTCCTGATTTGAACACCAGTAAACAGTCAGTTAGTGCAGTTTGGATGATGAATGTTAACTCATTAACTTCCAGTACTGAATTTTATTCCAACTGAAATCACCACCCTTTKGTATACTTTTACATATTTTCTCCCCATTTTATCAGTCTTTTTTTTTCAGCATATTCAGCACTTTTATCTTACTTAGAAAAGGACTGTGTGTTTGGAGATTAGAAATAAATATAACTTGGTAGGACCTAGAACTATGTGTTCAACCCAACAAATGCTGTTTAGATTACTTGGTTTTGGTAAGTGATGTCATGTCAAATCCASTGAAACACACGTGCAGTCTTGGCTGCAAAAGCAACATCTGATCGAGCTGAATCAATGACTGCATGGCTTTTAAAGAGGGTTCTTGTCAACACAAGTCCAACAGACCACCATCTCCCCTCTCTCCGTGACTGGAAGAAAGAAATGAGAAACCACTTTGAACCAGATGGTGATTCCTTCTAAATGAAATAGGAGTCTTGAGCTTAGCATTTTCCGTGAAGTTCGTTTTACTCCGGGTATTTTGTTGCACTTTGTCTTATGCACGGAAGATTGCAGGTCAAATAAGCATGAGGGAATTGAAAAAAAAACCTGTATCTATGGGAAAGGCAGAAAGAAGGGAAATAATCAACATATTTCATATTTCTAACCACTGACCTGTAGTCTGGAAGCTGGATACTTCTACACATTGGTGACCAAAGTAGTCCRATGACTGCTAGCTAAGAAATTACTGTATTTAAAATGAAAGAAAAGAAATTGCAATTAATAATGCTAGTAATTCTTGTTAGCAAACATTTTTACTGCCTTCCTTTATTGTCTGGATTGTTATGTCATGTTGCAGACATGAAACTTTGAGCATCTTTGAGACAGTTAGCATGCTGTTAAACATTCCAACCTAACATAGATCACCTTTTTCTTTTGATGGTTATCATTTATATAGCTAACTAACAATAGACAGAATGACAAGAAARAAATTAAAGTAGAGCATATGCATCAGCAATGCTTACAACTTTTACTAATCCTAAAATGAATATTTGAAATGCAAAAGCTGAAGTGTGTATGTAAAGATGGTAAACATTGGTTGTTGACACATTTCTTGTCTCTGCCTCTAGAAAGTCTTCCTCAAGCAACAATCACTCTGTCTGACATCTTTCTGAAACTATTAAAATTTCCCTATCACCACAGTTGCCCCAGAATATTAAATAAAATGTTTGTTGTATGAGCACAAGTGGGATTTTTTAAATCTCTTTAAACCACCCTTGTAGCAYAGGATTTGTAGAGATCTGATCCTATTTCACTGGTATTGGTTTTAATAGGATTACAGAACTGAGGGGCAAATTTAGCCACACCTATAGGTTTTACATTTTGTATGAATCTGTTATTGCTGAAGCATTTTCTTTCTTATTTAGAATAATAAGARTTTTATTAGAATTATTAGAATTTTGCTGTCCTGCTTGAGTGTAGGGCATTCAATCCTGGCAGTGTCCAAAACTTTCCATTAGCTTGTCACTTGACCTTACTGAAAAAGTAATATACAGAAATAAATGAGTTTCTGGTTTTTGATACTATTTATGCTTATTGACTTTGAGAAAATATGCATATAAAAGAAGGAGGTTTAAATAAATTCTAACTTCATACTTTCAGGTTCCTGAGCATGCAGAACTTGCCTGGATTCTTGGGTGCTTAACTAATGTGCCACGTCTGCTACGTTTGCCCCAGTGGAAGGTATGAACCAGTTTGGTAAATTGAAAAGAAATGTATGGGAATTCAGTAGAARTGTTGTCCTGGGAATATTTGTCATCTATGAAGTACCAAATGTAGCTTGGTTATCTTTGCTTTAGATTTAAGTAATTCTGTAGTGGAAGGGGGAAAACATCTCTCAATGAACCTTTCCCTGCTGGAAACTACAGAATAGTTATTTTGGCAGAGACTTGCAGAAACTGTACTAGATGTGAGGTTTATTTAGTGTTGTTAAACTAATTTTGCTAGAATGTTCAGTATTATTTCAATGCTTATTAAATAAATTTGAATTTATTTAATTGCAGTGGAAACCTTGAGCCTTGCTGATGAAGGAGCTCCATAACAGCTTTCCTTTTTCCACTATAATSAGTGGCTGCTTTGTAGATTTTATAGAAGATTTAAAAGAGGCATATGTTTGAAGAGGGGYACAGAAATTATAAATACTAAAAATATTGCTGAGGGATATTTCATCTTAAAATGTTTGCCTTTACAAGTTTCAAATGTTCATCTTCTTAATCTTGGTGCTGCATCAGCATGACTGCATCAACAAAATTCTTGCATTTAATTTCCTTGTATTTTATTTTGACATYTAGTAAGCACAAAAAGCAAAAGATAGGAGAGAGAAGTATCTGAAAAAGGAAAAAAAAAAAAGCCAACAGCTTAAGAGCAGTTTGGCTTGCAGAGTTCAGAGCAGTCTTAAATACCTCCAGATGTTTTCTTTTTTCCTGTTTTCCTTCTTAATTAAATAAAACCAGTAAAACTTAAATACAGCAACCAGCGTTAATGCATGGCATAGATTAAAGCAAACCTTTTCAAACCTGAGATTCTGAAGTTAAGCACTTAAATCCAACTTKGACTGGATTGACTTTCCAGATCTACAGATAGGTGTTACAGGTGCTAGGCTTTGCAAATTAGATTCCCTGAACCCCAGGCATTTAGAGATGTAGACAGAATATAACATCTGTCGGGGAATGTGAGAAAAATCTAAATATATTTGAACAGTCTTCATGAAATGATTCAGATTTCAAGGAGGTTAATATATTGAACTATTGCTGAAAGTAAAA
>NW_026623708.1:532453-540492 GCF_030028575.1 Malurus melanocephalus
TGTGTCTTGATCTCTTTTCTGTGAAGCACAGGTATTAATACCTTTTTATTAATTATTAGAGTGTTTCAAAAATGTATTGCTGAAAGACTGCAAACAGGAAACAAAAGAAACCCTATGTACCCATCTCATTAGAGTATCAGAACAGTGTAGGGAAATTCATAAATATGGGATGTAAACCAGAATTATGTATTCATAAGGAGTGGATTTTACTCAACATTCCATTCTGTAGAGTTACACAATGAATTACTCAATTAGTCAGAATTCTAATGAATTAAAATCCCAGACTTTGATGCCATTAGCTGAAAGTGTAATTATTCTCTGGTTTTTTTTTTTCAAACAGATGAAGCGTGCCAGCCAGCACAGCGAAGGAACTGTTGGTTTGTTGACTTACCCTGTGCTTCAAGCAGCAGATATTTTGCTGTACAAGTAAGAGGCAGAATGTGASCCCATGGGCAATGTCTGTTCAGCTACATTGGAATGAATGTTTGCCAGGTCAACATGCTAACTTATTAAGCAGGGGAGTTGGGTGTGATYAGATCAGAAGATTGGAAATGGATGACAGACTCTGGAGTGGCTTTTTGAAATCTRGCCTGGTTAAAAAGCAGCTTTAAAGAGCAAAAAATGGTCACATGAGAATAATTCTTAGGGAATTCTATCAGACTGATGTTTAATTTTACGTATTACATGTTCACACAGATACACTTTTTTTTAAAATTAGTTATGCTTTATTTTATGCTGTGTACTAGAGAGGTACTTAAAATATGTGTATGTAGTATACCAATATTCATACTGATGAAAAAAAATAAGTAATTGACTGCACCTTGTGGTACCTGTGCTGGTTCAGTTTTGTCTCTGTTTTATTCTATGCTGCAATGGCAATAGTCCTTGCTGAAGGTGACAGCATGCCTAAGGCTGTAGCCTGGCTGATAGAATTTCTGGTGCATTGTCATGACTGGTTGTGTTTGATAATGTGATTGAAACTGTCTCAGTAAACAAATGTTAGAGACAGTCCACCAGGTATGAATTGTTTTTATGATCGGAGCATATATATTTTGTGGCATTGTTCTGAAAGAAGTTTTGAGTATTGGTTGGGACAGAGAAGTTATGCAGGACTATGAGGACAAGGAATTCTGGATGGAGTAACTAAGATTAACCAGTTGTGAATTCAGAAAAATGTATCTAGAGAAATTTCATGTTAAATGATCACAGTAGGGAATACAGTACTGTTAAGAGACCAAGAGATGGTATTTCTAATTCACCTGAATTTTAACTAAAAACAATGGGGAGCAAGCAAAAGTCAGAATATATTTGAATATTATTATTTTATTTGCAGAGAGTCCCATTTGACTGTCAAGCATTTGAGTGTTTGAGTGCCAAGTATTTAAGGGTGAAATTTAGACAGCTTTATCAGAAATCACATTATTTTCATTGAGYTCAACYTTGTTTGTCTCTTCCATCTCTAATSAGAAGATGTTTCATCTTTYCTTAGTAAARCCAGTGGTTTGTTKGCTACTGTCTGTATTAACARCTGGTTGYCCACACAGACTACAAAACAAGRAAGTGAAAGAGAAACAGTATCTCTTTGAAGAAATTTGACTTCATATCTTTAATAGGAAATGTTTTCATGTAAACTAATATAAGGAGCAACAGTTTTAGGGAGAAACTGAAGCACAGGAAGGGAACAGCAGAATTTTGAGCTGGAAGAGGGGGAAAAACATTACTAACTCAGATGAACCAAGGATCAAAGACAGGAAAATGGACAGAAGGTAAATACAGGACAGAAAGGAGTAAAAATAGCACCAGAATAGATACAGTAGGGAAAAAAAAAAAAAGCCAGCAAGGAAAAAGGCAAAGYATCATGCAGAGGCTTTTATAGAGATGATGTTTTCTGTTTAGTGGCAAACTGTGAGTATGGAACCATTTTGGCATATGGAAACATTTCTTTCGACCTGCTTAAAGTMTATTGATTATGGTAACTGATTTTCTCTCAGTTACAGGGCACAATTTCCTATTGACTACTGTAACTGTATTTAGGTTGCCTTGCTGATTTTTTGGGAATAAAGGTGGGCAAATTGATTCCTGGTAATTCAGAATCGGAAGGAAAGAGTACCAYGTTGATCTGAAATTTTCTGGGAACTTAAAAGATGCATAGTGAACTTCCTTACTTTGGAACATGTCCAGCATTCAGAGCTGAAWACTCTATAAGCCACAGGAAAAAAATCTCTGCTGGGGGATGTGAGAGTAATCAAAAGCTGGCAAGATTTCAAGTCTGCCTCATCTAAAAGAATCATACATTTTTAGCAAGTATGAGTAACTGTGGGAAAGAATCACCAAGGGAAGTAATAGATTCTTCACCTCCTCATGTCCTCTGATGSAGATTGTATTTCCCTCCAGAAGTGTATTCAAGCCATTGAGTTCAATGCAGAAGATCAAATTATCCTTTGACTCTAACAGATCTAATCCTCTAATAACACTTGTGACCATAGAGGCACTGCACCACATGATATTTATACAATTGTGACCCATGAGGAAGAGCCACTCTCTTATTTCCTTCCTTTGATACATCATCAGTACCAACTCCTCAACAGCTTTATTTTCCTGAGACTTAATGTGACAAGGTGCTTGCACTTYATGCCTTGCAGATCTTTCTTACTTTTTTTGCACACTTAACATGTGCTCTTTGATCTCTGAGAGACAGCAGGAGATACTACAGAAACCTTTCTTTGAGCTGAGTTTAATGAGTTGCTCTTATGGGTATTTTGCCATATATTGGACTATTTTTGCCCTTGGATATGGGCTCCAGTTCAGCACAGAAAGCAGAGTCRCCCTTGAATATGTTCAGCTGAGGTTCTTGTTCCCACAGCACCTATATCTGGCTGGTACTGAGTGTTTTTTCTCAATTTGGCCCTCAGTCATGGCAGAAGCTGTGACAGTCTTGAGTAACATTTCAGCAGAACCAGAGAGCTTTACTGAATTTCCTGTATCTGTCTTTTATTAAAAGGTCAACACGTGTTCCTGTTGGAGAAGATCAAGTCCTGCACCTGGAACTAGCCCAAGATATAGCACAACATTTCAACAAGAAATATGGAGAATTCTTTCCTGTGCCCAAAGCCATTTTAAGTGAGCTGGTCTCAGTTATTTTYCTTTCCCTTAACTGCACTTCAAGCTTGAAGATGGATTTAAATATTGTGGGTGTAGTTTTGGGGACCAAGAAAAGAGGGCAAACTGATGCTAAGGGAGTGAAAAATTTAAAACTGACAACGAGAGACTGGAGGCTGTGGAACTGAACTCCCAAAATAAATATAAGGCTTTAGAAATCTCTAAAGGTAGAGGAATGTATGTGATGCCTGATGTTCTAATCCAGGGGGCCAGATGCACTCTACTGCTGCCAGTCAGCCTTATTCTTCTTTTAAGAGGGTCTCTGATCCATTTTGCTCATTCAGGAGACATKTAAGCAACAAAGCAAGAGATCTCTAGCAAGCAGAATTCTTCAGTGTCCAAGTGGTGGATGATTACATTAAACRTGCTGAACAGCCTGTTGGTTTATTGTTACAGTGCTCCAATTTTTTTTTTTTAGGGTGTTTAATATATACTTGAATATTTCAATATGTGTCTGTCACAGAGCTTAAAACTTTACAGGTTTGATCTTAGACTTATAAGGAAAATCTTCTCAGCCATTTTTGAGCTGTAAGGTCATAGGCCGGGGGGTGAGGAGGAGTCAGATGGCACAAATGGCATTTTTGTTAAGAAACGTGAAGAATTGGGCAAGGATGAAGCATTGMATCTTTGTTGGAAGTAATGTAGAGGAATGCACAGCAAAGACCTTCGCCCCCAAAAGGGCAAGGAGCTCTCACCTTAGAAAAGACAAGCAGTAATATTCCTTTCTCAATTTTCAAGTCTCAGTGACAAAAATGGTGTTAGACCTGGAGTGGAATTTGGAGAATATTAGGTATTGCAAACTCTGCAGTTTCTAATTGAGTGCTAAGCACTGTAAAGARGAGCTGAGAGTAGCCTATGATGCAGGTGAGACTGTTTACCTTTAAATACTCAATTTGAAAATTTGAAATTTTTTTTTGAAAAAAAAAAAAAAGGGACTGATTCAGGCTCACTAGCTGCAGACAATTGAATTACCTGGACTCTTTCAAATTTACAGAAAAGAGACAGACTCTTCCAAAAGGTGATTTCTGAACAAAGCACTTTCTGGGGCAATCTGAGCTGGAAGAATCCTTATCCTTTCACTGGGTACATAGGCCATCTATGGGCAGTATGCAGGTAATTTACTTGGCTCTATTAGGTGTCTAAAAACAATTGGTGTGAGTACTCTGTCCATCAGTGATGCTTTATGTACTCCATGAACCATATTTCTTGGTGAAAAACAGTGTGGGTTGATGCTGTTAAAGTACTTTGCAATATTCCCCTAATGCTACTAATCTATTCCATGTACATGCATATATATTAGTAGTTTGTACAAAACCCACACCTTTCTTATCTGAACAGTGCTTTACCTTTAACAGAGCTGGTCAGTGTTGAGTTAAAGTATTTTAATAACTGTCTTTACTGAGATTTAGGAGAATTATTATGGGATTTGGAGTGGAAGAGTTTCCTGAAATAAGGAGATTAACTGTTATGGGTTTGTTTTGGGGTTTTTTTTTCCTACCAGTGGCTTTAACCTTGAACCTTTCAGTAATGTGCAGTTCAGGCTCTGTAGGTAACTCATTCCCATTGCCAGCAGTAGAAGGGAGGAGAAATTTCAGGGGGAAGATCAGCATGTAAGACATGTAAAATATTATGAGTAGTCCCAGCAGAAGTTCCTGCTCAGTGAGGATGGGAGAGATTCAGATTATGAAAGGAGAAGGTGCAAGGACTAAACAGAGCATACATKATTGAGCTCACAATATATTTCTGAGCAAGGATAAACAGCTTCATCACATTGCTGCAGAATGCTTTTAGGAATTGTTATATTGTGTTCATAATAATTTCTCTTTTTTTTTTTCCTAAAGGTACAACAAAGAAAATCAAATCCCTCCGAGATCCATCAGTGAAGATGTCCAAGTCAGACCCCCAGAAGTTAGCTACTGTGAACATAGCAGACARCCCTGATGAAATAGTGCTGAAATTTCGCAAAGCTGTGACTGACTTTACCTCAGAGGTGACCTATGACCCTGCTGCTCGCCCTGGAGTCTCCAATTTAGTGGCCATTCATGCTGCAGTAACGGGGCTGAGCATCAAAGAAGTGCTGCACCAAGCCACGGGGCTCGACACTGCTCGCTACAAAATGGTGGTGGCAGAGTCAGTCATCCAAAAATTTGCACCTATCAGGAATGAAATCAAGAAACTCCAGGAAGATAAGTCCCATTTGATGAAGATTTTRGAGGATGGAGCAGAGAAAGCCAAAGAACTGGCTGTTCCTATCTATCAAGAAATAAGGAGACTGATAGGATTTCAGTAGAACCTGCTGAGATATTGCAAGAATTTTTGTATCATGGGACRGTGATTTTGTTATTTGTAACAAAATCATTGATTATTAATCATTTTTGGTTTGAAACAGAGGCTTTTTTTCCTGGAAGATCAAAGGAGACCATTAAAGAACGTGCATGAAGCCAGATATCTCCAGTGGGACCAGTTGAAGAGGGACGACAGAAGCAATCACGATTCACAAAGAAATTGTGTAAAAGCAGAATATAAGATTGCCTGTGCATTTTTGGATTTTTCCATTGACCACTGCAATGGAAAGGTGATCAGAATCTAGCAGATAGATTTGTAATCCTCTCAAGAATTTACTTAGCTGTGTATGTTGATACAGAGCAACAATTTCTCCTATTGGGAGTTATTTGAATTTGATATGGTGATTAAACATGTTTTTGGAAAACCAGAATAAAAACAGAGACTTACAAATAAATGCTCAGGGTGATGAAGAGAAAACTTACTAATTCTCCCTATAGTGTCTTCAAATTGTGTGAATTTTTTTTTTAATATCTGTAGTTTGTGTGAAGTGAGTTAATGTGTCTCTCTAAAACTCACCATGGATWCTGTGCTCAGTGTGCTCAATGACTTCCTTGATAGTCACTCCAAAGAATCCACAGAGCAGACTTGAATTTCACTTTGTGCCATCCTGCTGGTCAGGTCTAAAGCATTTCAGTGAGAAATTAGAGCAGTCCTTCAGCTGCTCCCATTTTACAGGCTGTTCTGTTCAGCAGAGAACTCCAGGATTTTCAGTCCAGCATCAAGTCTAGGATTACTTTCAAAAAGATGTAGAGGAAAAGAKGTAATCCTGAATCAAAGAAATTTTGGGTTGAGAATCAGAGAACTTTGTGTAAAGTTTACAAAATTACTTTTTTAAAAAATTGTGCCAAAGTCAGAGCCAGAATAGAGTTAAATTGATCTTTATGAATTCTTTTATCACTAAAGATAAGTGAACCTTGAGAAAGCATTGGGATGGGAGAAGAATGTTAGCCTGCCCTGATCTTAGGCTTCACAAGGTCCACAGATTGGGACCCATGGATCATGGATTTGTCAAAAAATGTGTGGCAAAGGGGAAGTGCCCAAAGGAGACACCAGGTTCTGAAGAGAGGTAGCAGTACATGTTGAAAGGGRATGAAAGCCCTCCTGGTCCTGTGCCAGCAGATTTGAGTGTATCGTTCCTCTTCATGGTGCTGGGGTTGAAATTGCTGTACTGTGATGTAAATTGAGTTAATCCTGTGCTCTGGCAACTCATAACTACTCTGTGCCTGTGGCATTTATCATGAAGGATTGCAGACTTACATGAGTTAGTAAAACATTGGGGTTGTGGGTGGGGCATGTTTCTACATAGTGCAGTTGGTTGGGTTGGGTTTTTTTCCTAAAAAGCAGTATTTAGTTGATTATAGTGAGCTGATTCAGAAAGAAATGCTTAATTTTCCAAAACATGAAGCTGAGGACTGAGCAACTCCACGTCTGCACTCAGACCTGTATTAATTTGGGTCTGAAGAAGAGAGCTTCCATGCAAGGTCTTGATGATGACAGATTTTCTAAAATTAGTCAAGACTAGAGRAGCAGAGTGGATGGTGACAGACTTATTGGAACCCAAACTCAGTTTAGACAAACCTAAGGTAAAGTGCTCTGGAAAGAATAAGTATATTMAAAAACAATCCCTGATTTTAAGTTTAATTATAACTGTGTATAATTATGTAGTTTTACWGAACTTTTTTCAGTGTTTAACATCTGCATTAGGAAACTTAAGACAAAAAAATTAAGGCACACAATTACTGCTGCTGACTGACTAGGCATTAAATGTTTTCTCTGGCACTTTTTTAATATAGTGGCACTTCTTGATTTCTGCAAAGGTCCCACAGTATGTTCCTTAAGAGAAACTAATATGGTGCTTATGAAGACTCTTTAATAGTATTTTACAGTATTATTATCTTTAATAATACTGTATCTAGTTTCTACCTATACCTCTTTCTCACTAGCAAGGATAGAAGAATATATTTAAAGGACAAACTGTATTTTCAAGGTCTCTTTTTGCTTCTGATACTCAAATCACTTAATATATAGAGTTGCCATTCAACACCTTCTTTGCAGTGGAAAGACAGTAGGAGAATTCATGGGAGGGGTTGACATCAACAGATAATTTTGATTTAATTTTGGTTCTGTGGCAATTTTTACTAAGTAGTGCAGATGAGTTAAGACAATTGTTTGGAGAGCAGTTGTTGGAGAAGACCTGATGCTTTATATTTTCAAATTATTTTTTTCACACTAACTCTAGTGTTAGAGATTTAATGTTTGTTTGCAATGAAGCAATCTTAAAATGTATTTTCACGTTTGTTTTTATCCAGATCATATTCTCTAAGACTTCTCTTTGATGTCAGCTGAAGTGCAGTTGGTGGGGAKTTTCTGCAGGAGCAGCTCCTGATCCCACTGCAGTGTTGAGCAGACACACCCTGTGTTATTGTGGAAATCACTGTAAGGTATTCTTCCAGGACAGGATGGGCAAAAGGTCCAAATACATCTTTCCTAGTTGAAAAAAAAAAGAGTTGAAAGGTGGAAGGGTATCCTTACCC
>NW_026623709.1:0-4899 GCF_030028575.1 Malurus melanocephalus
GCTCAGTGCTGAATGTCTCAGGGTCAGCCCAGACAGCCAGAAAAGGGGTGAGGGTTCCTCAGCCTGCATMATTTTCAATCCCACCATTGAACTGCAAATGCAACAGGAGAAGACTTTCCTTAGAACAATTTTTAGGGCAGATGTGGATGTTGTTGTAAAGCCTGTTGTGGGCACCTGATTAAGAACGGATGTTGACAAATTTTTGGCATTTCCAGTGTCTCCACTCAGTACCTTTGGGGGAGAAGCCCATTGTGGTCAACAGCAGTTTCTGTGCCCCAAAGGATGTGCTGAGCTGCTAATGTGCCTGGCAGCTTGGAATCAAAGCTCCATGGCCACACAAATAGGAGGATTTTAGGAAATCCCATATATCCTTCAACCTATTCTAGAAAAAAAAAAAAAAAAAGGTTCTTTCTTACTCATCTTGGGGTCACTGAGGATGTCTGAACTACTTGCAGCAGAGTATGGTTTCAAAGGCTTCCTCCTTGAATAGCTGCCTCTTCCCTGCTGGGAAGATCTTACGTGTACCCGGCAGAGGAGCTTCTTCCTCCCACGGGAGGGACGTGCGTGGAGCCTTCGTGGCACTCCCCAGCTCTGCAGCCCCCAGGAGGACCCRACCTCCCTTCAGATCTGCCAAAAGTCCCTCAGTTGAGGCACTCAGGGTTCTCCCGAAGCCATCTGGGCATTGCTCGGTGTCCCCACAGCGCTGCCCGAGTTCATGGCACTGATCAGAGGGTTCAAGGTGCCACCCAGGCTCGGGGCACAGGGACAGGGTGGTCACAGCCAGGGAACACAAAGGAAGGAAGGGCGGCACTGGGAGCTCTGAGTGCTGTGGCTCATCTGGCTCCAAAAAAGCCTCCCTGGGATGGGTCAGCGTTTGTTCTCCGCTGGTGGCACCCGGCCATCCCTGCGGGCTCGGGGCGGGATTCGGTGCTGCCGATGTCTCTCCGGACAAGGGCACGGAAGCAGCTGGAGAAAGAGCAGCCAGAAGTTCCAGGAACCACAATTCCCTGTGCCAGTGATGCCAATAGAAAGCTCTTCCCACAGAGCAGCTCTTTTTCCTGCCTCCACTTGCCAGGATGGATCATTTCAGAGGAGCAATGTCCTCAAACCCAGCACTGACCCTCCCTTGCTCCTCCTGAGGACAGAGTGTTCCTCCCTGTCACCTGTCCAGATGCTGACCTGAGTCCTTTGCCCTTCCCTTCACCCATCCCTCCATCAAATCCCTGCTGAGAGTCCCATGGTGTTGCTGTAGGAGAGGACACACAGGATGTGGCAGCCACCAGCAGCACCTGRGGCATTTTGAGTGGAGACAGGGACTCCAGCGTGTTTAACCCCATGATAAATGAGACGCTGGATCCTTGGAGGCTCAGCCATTATTGGGAAAAACCCTTGAACCTGTGAACCTGCAAACCCCCAGCAGTACCTTGTGATGCTGCCAGCCAGTTATCCCTGCCTTTCCTTCACCATTCAGCCCTTGGGGCAGGTGCCTGAGCTTCTATGGACACAAAATTCCTGCCACAGACAACCTGTAATCCCAAATAAGGCACATCAATTCCACCCTCTCACCCTCTATGCAAGAAAAGGGATCTTTTCACTCAGTTTTTCCATCCAGATTCCACCAAAGGGATCACAATTCAGGGTCTGTTTCTGCCACATAATGCTGTTAATCTTGGTAATTGTAGTTCRTTAAGGATCTTGGAGACTGGGAAAATGGATTTCAGAGGAATTAAAAAAAAAATAAATAAATAAATTCCCAAACTCCAAATCAGGGAGGAAATTCCCTCAGTGGATCACGGCTGAAAACAAACATGTTTTTGTGCTTCCAGAAAATCAGCAAGACTAACAGTGCCATTGTTTGTGTAAGGGGGATTTCCACATTTCAGGGAACAGCTTGGAAGCCAGCACAGCAGCTGCTCTTGGGAGAGCAGGAATTGYGAACCAGCACCAGGAAAAATCTCARCAGGTTAAAAATCAGGGGATTTTTTTTTTTTTCGATGATCATCCAGATTTAGGCTGTGTTTTGGTTTTTCTTTCCTTTCTGTGCCTGCTTTCCAAACCTTTAGGGGGAATATTTTCCTGCTTCCCACACAAATACACCAGACTGGTTTTGCCCCTCATAAAAGCTCCTTGTCACAGAGCCACGTGACTCCTGCCACCCTCACGTCACAAAACATCACAAGATTTACAATAAAATTACATTGAGTCAGCAATGCTGAAACCTACCACGAGAAAGAATAATGCCATCCARGGKTTTAAAAGTAGATTTCTAAAATYCACACTGGGCTGAGCATTAGGACAWCCYAYACTTGCTTCCTAAGATTCCTTTCCAGAGGATGAGCCCATGGAGAACCTCTCTGTATCAGCTTGGAAGGGCCAGGAAACAGCACCCGGATGATCCCATTTGCAGTGGTGACACCAAAAAGGGACAGAACCTGCTGGYCAAGAAGAGAGCCATGGGGAGAGCAGGCAGGGAATGACAGGAGGTGTGGGAAAGAGAATGAGGGAGCCAGGAATCTCTGTCTTGTCTTGCTGGCCCCGATGACAAGAAAGACATTGAGGGGTTGGAGCATAWCCAGGGCTGGGGAAGGGTCTGGAACACCAGGACTGGCTKGGGGAGCTGGGAAAGGAGCAAAGGAGGCTCAGGAGGGACCTTGTGGCTCTGCACAACTCCCTGACAGGAGTARGCARCCAGAGGGGTCTTTGCTCCTCAATAACAAAATGACAGGAKGAGAGGAAAMAGTCTCAAATTGCACCAGGAGAGGTTTAGGTTGGATATTGTGAAAAATCTCTTCACTGAGATCATTGTCCTGCACTGGGGCAAGGAAGTGGTGGAATCATCATTCCTGGAATCATTCAGAAGACTGCTGCACTTGAGGATGTGGTTTAGTGGCAAACACAGCAGTGCTGGGCTCGTGGTTGGGTTGGATTACCCAGCAGGTCTTTTCCAACCTAGATAATAGCGTGATTCAACGATCCTAAGGACATTTTCCAGCCTAAAGGACTCTTTGATTCCACRGGGATGGATGCTGTCACCACAAACACTGCAGGGACACATCCCAGCCCCAGCTGATCGCCCTGTCTGATAGTGTTCAGAGATTACCATATCCCTTGGCTGGGCTGCCTGCCAGGAAAACATGACTGAGAAGGCGATAAGAAGGGCGCTTTACGGGGAAGGGATGGCGTCACTGCTGACAGGGCTGTTACCTCATCCCTTCTGAGTAAGCACCGTGTGACCACCCCGAAACGGGAGCAGGGGAGGTGACCTGAGGAGCGAGGGCAGGGTCACCTTACTCCTGCCACCATGGATGGATCTGTGACAAATATTTGGTGGGRYGGGGCAGGCGCTTGGGATGTGCTCYTGGAACATTTKTTCTGTCYTGGTGCCYRCTGGGAGGAAGGAGAGAGGTTCTTCCTGCAGGCAGAGT
Source organism: Malurus melanocephalus (assembly GCF_030028575.1). Lineage (NCBI taxonomy): Eukaryota > Metazoa > Chordata > Aves > Passeriformes > Maluridae > Malurus > Malurus melanocephalus. The sequence goes on from NW_026623709.1 coordinate 3,426, forward strand.
GGCTCTTCTTGGCTCTTCTTGCCCTASCAGGGGATGCAAGGTCCTTTCTGGGGCATGGGAAAGAAGAAATCACTGCTCAAGTTTAGTCCTTTTTGTCACAAATTAGATGGAAATCTCAGCACAAAAGACTCCAGGCACGTTTGCAGTGGGACACYCTCACCAAGCAAAGATGAGAAAATGCAAAGTTGGGAAGACCCTGGCTTAAAAATATCCCTGCAGCCTGCAACGATCCCCCTCATGTGGGTGGATCCCCCTCGTGTGGGTGAGTCCTGATGGCCCTTAATTGAGCTATTTTTTGCACTGAGCTGCTGCCTCGTTTAGTTTAGTGCTCAGGATGTGCTGTGCTCAGTTAATGAGCAGCTAATCAGTGTTGTTCTTTGGCTGCTCCAGCCCCGCAGAGCTGATGGACCTGGCAGCCCTGGTGGAACTGGGATAGTCCAGCTCCTTCTCCAGGTGCAGTGAAGGCACCAGGTGAGCTTTGAGTCCACTGAGATTTCATTTGCTGTTGCTGAAGATGTCTCATCTGAACGCTGGCCAGTGGCCATTTTTGAAGATGATGGCCTTCACAGGAATCCAAAGGACAATAATTCCTACTCTACAGCTCAAATCCACAGATATTTTTTTTAAAAGGAAGAAAAATCTCATTCTTCCCTGTCCCTATTCTTCGAAATATCTRTCTGGTTTCAGCTGAAGGTTGAGCATTAGTACAGAACACTCAGCACAGAAAACTTCTGCCCAAATGTTCCAGAGTTCACAGTGTTAAAAGCAAGGTAATACATCTTCTTGTGGGAAGCTCTGGGTGATTTACTAACCCATCCTGGAGTGCTACCTAGAAGTTAAAATTCATATGTCTCCATCAYTCAGTGGAATTAACTACTCCAGAGAGCAGCTTAGCTCAGCTGAGTGCCAAGCAGGAAGGGGAACACTTTGAAAGATCCAATTTCCAGTTTAGACTTAGGGATCTTAGCCTTGTTCTCCCCAAAAAATCTTTTAAACAAACAAGCCATCAAAGATACCAGAAAATCATGGCATTTAGTCTCCTTAGGGTGTCTGAAGTGTTCAGGATACAAAAAAAAAAAACAAAAAAAACAGAACTAACAATAAATTATAATCTCAGCCTGATGAGATGAAGGACAAAGAGGAAATACTGAAATTAGACCCATGATAAGCACAGAAACAAACAACTTTTGTCTTTCCATGCCTCTTGCAATCCCACCAGTGCAGGGTCTCTGGAGGGAGAARCTTTCATAATAGTATTAATGAAGGAAAACTGAATGAAAAGGGCACCTGATGTGCTATAGGTTGCTTGAATAAAGCCCTAAGGGTAGCTCTAAAACTTAATAAAATCCATCATCTTCATGCACTTCCTAGCACGTCAGGTGTGGTCCATGGGAGTCCTGCAAGGTCCACAACCTCCTTCCTCTGCGTGTGATGTGGAAATGCAGAACCAACATCCCTGCAACACCTTGGCCTT
>NW_026623709.1:5060-14447 GCF_030028575.1 Malurus melanocephalus
CCCTCTGGTGAGGCAGGGCAGGACTGGCTCATGGACTTTGTAATTTGTGGTCCATATCCACAGATTTTGAGCTGACYATTGTCATAATAAATGAGAGAAGGTATTTCCCCAAGGAATGAAAAGCTACTGTAGGGATTTACTGGGTACTACCCCTTGATCTCAACATGGTACCCCTTAAATGGATGCCAGGCTTTGACATTTGAAAAGACCTGGATATGTTTATAGGACAAACAGGACCGTTTATGGGAAAGGTCAGGTTTTGTGGGTGGGCTGTGGGGKGTCTCGCTGAAGCACCTTTATAATTCACAAGAAACAAAGATCATAACATTGCAAATGCCAATTGCAGCAGCAGGGGCTGATTTGCTTCATTTTAAGGYTGGCATCAAAAATGACAGACCAACCTGCAGGAGCAGCTGCGCCTCTCTGTTAACAGGAGACTGAGGATGGTGGGAGCAGCAGAAGGCTCCTGTTCACCCCCAAAGTCAGGGAACATTAATTCTGTCCTTTTCCCTGGAGTCTGGCACGGTCCTGCTGGGATGAAGAAGGACAATCCTTCCTCACTGCGCAAAGGAAAAGGTCCAACCCTCGAGCTGCAGCGGATGCCACCCAACCGTGTCACCACGCCTGGCTCGGTCCCCGCTATCTCTGCCAAAACCCAGCCACTGCTGACTYGCAGAGACTGCCCAGAACGGTCCTGTTTTGCTGCCAGTCATGTCTAGACACCTGAACCTTGTCCTGGACCAGCTGCAAAGACAGGGCAGGAGTAAAGTCCTCCCCCGCTCAGCGTGACTCCATCGCCTTGGGATCTCACCAAGGAATTGCCTTCACACGAGGGAGGAGATCACAACGGACAAGGGGCAGTGGCTCTGCAGTGGAGCAGGAGCCTGGAAAAGTGGGATCCCCGTGTCCTTGCCATTGTCTCAGAGGAGATGACATCACTCTGGAGTCTCTGATAGTGATGGAGTGACCTTGGCCAACCTTGGCTCCCGCCCRTTCCTCAGCACAACCCCTGGAACCTGCGCCTGGACACTTTGAGGCAAAAGCTGATGAATTTGGTCTCTGCCTCTGCTGGATGCAGACCAAAGCTCAAGCCCTGGCAGTGGGTCAAGTCACGCAGAGCATCCCAGTGAAGAGCTGTTCTGGTGAGGGAAGGAGGAAGGATGTCTTTATCTTTGGGCAGGTGTTTGCTGGAGGTGCTGCAGAGCGATGCCCTTGCTGAGGAGGGTATGGGGTCATGTGAGCTGTAAATTGGTATCAAATCCAGCAGTTGTAGACCTGCTGTACATCACTGAGAGGGAAATGCTTCCCAAGTGACTCACAGGAGCCCCAAGTATTTCACACAAGTTGTCAAGAGTATTTTCTGCTGTGCTGGAGYGTGGTTGGTTCATTGTGTGGAGTGGGGCGCATTTTGGGATTTGGAAGATGGCAGCGTTGTGCAGGTGTTGGAGGAAGGATTCACACTCTGACCCATGTGGCATCTTTGGGTGAACCCTCACCACACAGCAGACACCTCAAAACTCTCCACTGAAATCTGGCCACGCCAGACTCAGCTTAGTCAAGAAATGATGCTCTGCACAGTGGTGCAGCTTCTCTCTCAAACTGGTCAGTCAGTGTCCTTCTCTGTGCCATGATTTTGGCTATTCCTTGGAAAAGGACACTGTATCCCACCCAAAGGTGAAGCCATCCCACCCTACAAGCTGTGGTAAACGCTCTTGGTTTCTCTTTTCCTCAGTTTTCCATGTACAAAGCAGGTCTGCGTGGTTTCCTACCCCTGCAGAGCTGCATGAGGATGAGTGTATTAAAAACTTGGCTGTTATTCAGGTTCTAGAGTACTGGGAGTGACTTAGATAGATGGTTCAAAGCCAATTAAAGCAAAATCTTTGCTCTGACCGTGGAGATAGGAAARATATGCCAGGTCACCCAGCCTCATCCCTGCCAGTGCAGGATTGTTCTATTTATTTTCTGATCATCAGCCTTGTCCAAGTGTACATGCTAGAGGCAAATTCCCATATTTCCACCAGGAGAAAATTCAGCATTTAACCTAAACACTTCCTCTCTTCATTTCAGCCCTGTGTTCCCATTTATCCCCTTGGCAATCCATCGTAAAGCTTGTTTCCAAGCTAATAACAGGAGTCACAGCAGCAAGGAGATAATGTCACGKTAAAGGGATGAGTCTGTTTGGCCTGGGAGCATCATCTGGGTGAATTAAATGTTCCCAGGTGCCCGAGATGATGCAGGACGGATTCCCTGGATCAGGTCCCCTCCTCATTCACGCCTCTCTGGCACAAATGTAGCGTTTCCATCCATCATCAGAAAGGCCAGTCCCCTCCAGGTTGTGCTGGAAGGTGAAGAACTGTGAAAAACACATGCAAAGGGTGAATGTTTGTTGAAACACTCACTCTCCAGAAGCCCACAGCAAAAACACGGTGCTGACTTYTCAGAGTCCAGCCCTCACCTAATCCCTCGGGCATAAATCGCTCTCAAACCCGATCTGTTTATTTTCATTCGCCTCCTTGTCTCATTTTTACTCCGGCTGTACAGACACAAACCCATTTGTATTTCCCATCCTTACAAGTGTTTTATTCAAAGCTTTCAGAAGGTGTTTTTTGTTCGTGGTGTCCCCGGGGGGTAGCTGGGATGATGCTGTTCCAGCACCATGAGCTGCTGAGGGTTTGGCTGCATTGCTTTTTTTTTTTTCAGGAGATCCTTCACTTCCACTGTAATTACGGGCATTTCAGACCAATGGTTGAAAACGAATAGGATTATTTTGGTAGATTTTCACTCTTTTAAAATTAATAAGCCCCCCAGCAGCACCCTGGGAAAGGATTAGCTCAAGATGTGCAAGAAAATAGGCGCTGGCAAAACTTTTTGTTGCCATGAAACTTTTCTCTAAGCCTCCTCTGCTCCTGTATTTCTGWGAGTTCATGGAATCATTGAATCCCAGAGTGGTTTGGGTTGGAAGGGACCCTAAAGATCCTTTGGTTCCAAGGATCCTCTGGTTTCCTGCCATGGGCAGGGACATCTTCCACTATCCCAGGTTGCTCCAAACCCCATCCAACCTGGCCTTGAACACTTCCAGGAATGGGGCAGCCACTTAGGGAAGCTTTTCTGGGCAATTACTCAGTTATTACATTTTTTAAGTCCTGGGTAGGACTGTCACCAAAACAACCAAATCGTTGCAGTCTACAGCTGTTGGCTGKTCTTTGATCACAGCCACAGGGGCACAGGAGCAGAGCTGGGGGCAGGATTTCAGCCTGTGGGGATGGCTGTAGGGTGGATTCCCCTGTGTGCCACTGGTGATGCAGAGGAGGTGAACGTTCTCCAAGAATTTTTGGTGTGAGGAGCTTTATTCTGTCCAAACTGATGCCTTTTAGCCACRATTCTATTTTGTAAACATCAATCAGTCATGGGATTGTTTTATTTTGATCGAAATCTTTTCATGCCCTCTTTGTRCAGCCTTAGGAGTGCTCTGATTGCCAGAAGGCATTATTTTGAGTCACTCTCCATCAGTAGGGCTTTTGAGAGAAATCTGTGGCAGCCTTCAACCRCTAGAGTGGAAATAATTTTTAAAAACAATTTGACTTGTCACCATTTTCTTTGAACTCCCTGATGACTCCATCCATCTGTCTCTATTCAACCCACCCAATTCCTCACATCTTGTGAGGTGCTTCCATCAGCTCTGGTGACAACAGCAGGTCCAGCCTCTGGCAGTGACAGCATCTGGGGCTGCAGGAGGCTGTGGATCTCTTTGAGCTGGCTTTTCTAACCCTGCCACCACAGGTGATGCATTTAGGGCAGCCCAGCTCAGACATTCACTCCCAGGCTCAACATTTACCTCTGAAATCAAGGAGGGTGGTGAAACCCTGGCACARGCTGYCCAGMGAGGTGACTCCACCTCTGGAAATGTCCAAGGCCAGGYTGGGTGGGGTTCTGAGCTCTGATCTCATTGAAGATGACCCTGCTTGACCCTGTTTGTCCCAACCTGACCTTGGATGTTTCCAGGGATGGRACATCCAYRACCTCTYTTGGCAACCTGTGCCAGTGTTTCACCATCTTCACTGCAAAAAAACCTCTTCCTTATAACAAATCTGAATCAACCCTCCTCCAGTTTAAAACCATCAGCCTTGTGGCAGTGATTTGAATGTGCATCCTGCTGTTTCTAGCCTGTCCCACAGGTCTTGATGGGCAGAGGGACAGTGGCCTGGCAAAGCAGAGCCAGTTGAGTGTGCAAATCTAGTGCTTGACTAATTAATGCTTCCAAAGCATGGTAAGGCCCATAAAAATCTTCAAATGCAGTCAATTTAATATTTGCATGACATCCTGCTTCCTTTGGGATTATCCCTGTTCCACATTGTAATAATGACCAGCAACCTCACATTTTCAGGAGCCAGCTTGTGGCCTCATGCCCTTGGGGACAGTGACACTAGACAGTGACACGTACAGAACAGGCACACAGGGTCCAGGTGTGGCACCTCTGCCCACTCTGCAAACACCATTTCATGGATTCTGAGCTCCTGAACTCCAGGGGTTTGGTGCAGCCAGCTCAGAAAAGCCTGGGCTGAGCTGTGGATCCCCTGGGAGGAGAGAAGCTGGAGCAGGTTGGGATCTGCTAAGCCTCCCTCTTCCCTCCTGTGCTGCTCACAGCTTCCAGATAAATTCATTAAAGGGYAGCACAAGGATTTTGGGGATCATAACAGAACCTGCTTGGAGCTGCAAGGATGGATTTGGGAAAGGAGCAAACAGAGATCTCCTGGTCCTCCATCAGCCCCTCTGCCCAATCATGATGCCTTTTCCTGAGGATCCAACCCTCAGACAAGGAAATTGAGGCAACTGGAGAAGGAGAAGGGGCTGTGGGAGAGGGTGAGCACCCTGCCCACTGCTCCCTTTGTCCAAGCTGCCTCCTTGCCTGCACCTTGCTCAGAAGCAAAACTGCAGTTCCCCAGAGGTCTCACAGCAAGAAGAGTTATAAAAGTGGACAGAGGAGGCTGTGAAGGTGGGGAAAAAATCTGTCTGCAAAGCCCAGGAGAGGTGGWTTCTGTCCTGCAGCTCCACATGTCCACCTCTGCCTCCCTTGCCCCTTTCTCCATCTCCCACAAGCAGCCAGTGCTGTGGAGCATCTCCACTCTGAATGGAGCAAAGCTGCCAAAACCCTGAGCGTGGGTGATGAGACATCTCCTGCTCTGCTCTGACATCCCTGAGGATTGCTCACAGCAGCTCCCACGGGGCAGATGGGCAGCAGCACCTGCCTGGCACCTGCACCTGGATTTCTGARCTCCTCTATCCCTGTCCTGCTGAATCCCTCCTTTCCCCACCCATTCCTGCTTTCCTTTCTGATCTCCTACCCTGCTTTTTTCAGAAGCTGCTCCAACCTCCCCCATCTCTCTTTTTCTCACTTTCTCGGGAGGAAGGGAATGTTTTTTCAAAGTAGCAGTTCAGGGGGCAACTCAGCTGTCCTGGGCTGAACCCAGTAGGGAAGGAAATAAAAGCCCACCAAAAAATGAAGTCCTGAGATCTCTAGAAAAGTCCCTCAGCACTGCACCTGCCACATGTACCCAATATGTGCTGTCAAAAAACTATAGCTTTTTGATTTCTGGACTGTAAAAGATCATGGGACAAAAAGAACTATTCCTCTGTTTTGCTCAGCCTCGACACAGGGGTGCTCTAACAGGGATTTTGGGTACCCCTAATCCAGCATCCTCAAGGAAATGAAAGGTGATGATTTTCCATCCTCATTTTYGGGATGGTTTGGAGGAGGACYCACATTTACCACAGTATTTCTCTTYCTTGGGCACAGTAGCAGTGAAAGCATTGGAAGTAGGCTGATGCTTCCCAGTGATTAATTAGCATTTTTTGAAGTCCAACAATCCTCTGCCCCTTCTCAGCAGCGCTGGGTGGTGAAAGAAGGGCTTTTTGTGCTTCCTTTTCCCACAGCATCTCCTTGTGCCCCCAATAATTGTGCTCTTCCCCAGAGAGGGGCTGGTGGGGCTGCAGAAGCGCTGCCTCCTGGAGGGAGCTGTTAATGTGCCCGAATATCCAGGGCCACTCTCCAGCCTCCCCGCACCCATCCTGGGCCAAATCTGGGGCAAAGCCGGGCTCACAACCAAGCCAGARCCATTGCTTTGCCCCTCTGCCCCCGTCAGCACTTGCTGCTCTTGGCAACGCCCCATCCTCTGCCTTCTGCATCCCCACCAGCCCCGCTCCTTGCAGCGGGGGCTTTTATTTGCAAGSCTAACCTTTGTCTCGTTGAGCCAGTGACTCATCTCCCTCATTAGCTGAACTTTGAATATCTCTTTATCCGCTGGATCCCTTTCAAGCTCGTTCCCTGGCAGCGGAAGCGCCTGCTCGCCTTCGCTCTGCTCTGGATTGCAGARGAGCCGCCTGCTTCGCTCTTGCAGCGGCATCTTCCTCCCCGGCAAGGCAGAATAAACCCAGGGTGGAGCAGGGATGGACGGCAGCCCTTCCCGTGCCCCGGGGGTTAATGGCAAGGACACAGCCCTGAGCGTTTAGGAGGAGGCCACCCCGGTTTTTTTTGGCTGGCACCTCGCTTTCCTCCCCCTCCAGCCGTGGCGTTGCTGCAGTTTGTGTTTGCAGAGCGCCAGGGATGCTCTGCAGCCGCTGCCCGGGCCAGCTGTGCTCAGCAGCAGTGCCAGCAGAGAGCTGCCTCAAGGGCTGTGCTCCTTGTGATCCCCCCAGAAGGTCCAAATCCTTCCTCAGCGGTCCCCCTTCCAAATCCCCCTTGCTCCGTGCACAGTGAGAGCCAGCGTGGCCGCGGGGCAAGCAGAGGAAATTTCGGCTCTTAGGAGTGAACAACCTCCTGGGAAGAGCAGGGGAGGGGATGGGTCAGGTGTGATAGGGCATGGATGACTSGAAGGGGTTTAAAGCAGGTTGGAGCGATGTAGGTGACCTCAAATCGCTGYTCCCGACGTGCTGCTTGAGCCGTGAGGATCCTCTCACCTGATTAAACAAAACCKGAGCGTGCTCGATCAAAAGGAGAAACCCCTTCCCTGTTGCTCCATGGAAGGCGGAGCAGGAGGTGACTTTCTCTCGTGGACAAGACCAGCAGCCTCCTCTGCGTGCCTGCTACCTTTCACCCGGCTCATTTTCCCACTGAAAATCCAATTTATATATATTTTTTTTTCCCTGGTTAATCGCCTTCCCAAATTGCCGGGCACATGACCGAGGGCATCTCCGTCGGCATCTCCGCTCTCCCGCTCCTGTTTACGTGCTGCTCCCTGGTAATTCGTGTCTCTCCGAGCCAGGGAGCTGGAGAGCCCTTCCTTCCCCGCGAGGAGCTGATGATTCACAGAAAAGGGAATCAATACAGGATGACTAAGGCAGCCCTACATCAGGATGGTGATTAGAGGCTGCCTCCGCAGCTTTGTCCGGAGTGGCAATTTGCTGATTGTCTTCACAGTTTTTGTCTTGCGGGGTCTCCAGCAGGCTCCAAGCAGCGCTTTTTACTTATTCACTTATTTTTGACTCTGGTGTTTCACAGGGATTTGCTGCCTTGCACTTTCCGGGGGTGAGAAGTTGCGCCAACCTACAAATTTCTTAGTGAGAACAGTAACTCAGGCTGCCCTAAACCAGCCCAAACACAGAGATGGGTGCTATTAATCACTGCTCTGGGGCCTCTTGGGGATTGCTTRCCCACGAAAGCACTCTGGGACAGAAGCATTCTTTGAGAGCTTTTGATTTATGAACTCACCACCTAAAGCACGGAACACACAGACAYGATAAGTGCACACTGGACAGCAAACTAATTATGTACCATCAGCTGCTCAACGTTCACAAGAGGGTTAAATAATGCTCAAACACCAGACAGAGGATACTTGGCACCTTGTGCAGCCCAGCTCCCAAGAGTACACACAGGTACTCCAAGGCCTGGAGGTCGGCTCTGGTTCCATGCTATTTCCAAGTTCATCCTGTGCTGAAGCCTTCTAGGAGTGGCACAGGGCTACTTCTCGTGGAGGGAATCCCTACCCATRGCAGAGGRGTTGGATGTGGATGATCTTTAAGGTCCTTTCAAACCCAAACCATTCCATGATTCTATGGATGTAGGGATGTGCCTGGTCACCAAACCAGCTCCACACTTAATGCATCCAGGAACATTTCTCTGGCTGTGCAGCCCAAGCAGGGCCTGGGGAGGGTTTTTATTCACAGGATTTTTCCACTCCAATTATTGTGCAGCCCTGTGGTAGTGAGGAGAGGGATTTGGGGCTGTGAGGTTGTTAAACAGGGAAGGGCAGCCTTAGTAACAGACAATGTGAGGATGGTGCAGGGGGTAACTGGCTGGTGCAGGAGACAACAGGGAAAAGTGTTCTTGTGAGGAGGGGCTGCTTGGAAGACCCTCCAAAGGGCAAACTCCTGGAAAGGGGCATGGTGTGGAGAGATGGCATTCATTGCCTGATGGCATTTCATTGGCATCTTGGCTCCAGAAATGCCACAGGGAGCAGAGACCCTGTATTGGAGCGTCCTCAAAGCCTGCCGAGGTGATGACAGGGAAGAGGAAAGCCAGGAAGGAAGAGGCACTTCCCCGTTCCCATGCCAGGAGGATGCAGCACATAATTCCTGGCACAGAGGTGGCAGTTTCCACAGCAGGCTCAGCCTGACTTCCCCCACCACAGGGAGTTAAAATACCTCTCTGAACTTCCTGCTCAAAATTCCCATTAACTTTGAGGTTCCTAATGGGAGAAAGTGCTCTGGGATGAATGAGCATCTGTCCTGGGACATGCCTCAGCTTAGACACTGGATTTAGGTTCTGGCTAATCCCATCCCCAGTCCAGCATGGCYCCATCTATCCAAAAGAGCTGCTTTAACATCCCAAAAGTGCAGATTTCTCCCTGAAGCCCTTCAGAAGTGCTTGAACTTCTGCATCAGCTCATCCTCCCACTTGTTGCTGCCAGCATCRTTTTCATTGCCTCCATCCAAGTGCTTGGGGCCGCCTCCAGGGGGCAAGCCAGGATGCCCAAATTGGCTGTAGGGAATCTGTGGAGGTGACTTTGGTCTGTCCTGGAGCAATGAGGTGCCCCCCTGGCAGAACCTGGGTCTCCCTGCTCTGTTCAGCCCACKGGAGCTCCTGGTTCTTTGGGATGCCCTGGGTGAGAGCATCTCCCTACCTGGGCAGCTCCCACTGGGTGAATAAAAAAGCAGAGGAGGTACCAGCAGTAGTGAAGCATATGGCTGATGGAGATCTGCTTTTATCGTGGCCTCAATCCCCCTGCTCCCTCCTGTTCTCCTCCCAGATTCATGGATGATCTTCCAAGAAAAAGGAAAAYAAAAGCCAGACCCCAGCCAGGCATCAGAGGTGAGGGAGCAGAGCTGTGCCCAGTGTTCCCTTTCCTGAGTGAGGAAACMCAAAGTGTTTCCTCAACTGTTTCAGGAACCCTC
>NW_026623709.1:15147-147881 GCF_030028575.1 Malurus melanocephalus
GGGGACAGTGATGCTGCAGGTGAGAATCCCACTGGGGAAAATGATGCCACGAGTGAGGGTCCCACTGGGGACCCCCTGGCCCTGGGGGTGCTGCTTCCTGCACGGATGCAGGTCCTGCTCACAGCCCGCCTGCGAGGCTCCTGCTCCTGGTCGGTTCCCAAAAGCCAGTCAGATGACAGGGTTATTTACTAAGGCTGGCAGGAAGGAAAGGCCATAAATTCCCCAGAYATAACGGCTGAGTCAGAGAACGAGGCGCCCGCGGCCAATTCCAGCACGGAGAGCAGCGTGAAGGGAGGGGACAGGGTCAGCTGTGCTTTGTGCTGTCCCTGCTAAGCCAGGGTGGGAGGGACAAGGGGGTACAGACAGCAGGTCCCACTAGATCCCAGTGATCCTGGCTTTCCCTGGGAAGGCCACCCTGCYTCCCATGCTGGGATGAAGCAGTTTTCTTTGGTGCCCTGCCCTGCTCGAGGATCACGGCTCGGTTGGAAGGCCTTGCTGACAGCCTGCCCTSCCACCCCAGGGATTGCTGCTTCTCTGGCAGGAAAGCCAAAAGTTCAGTCTTCAGACTATGTATTATCTCCTGTAGGGTTTTTGCAACCCCTGTGTGTTGGGKTTTTTTTTAAGAAAATAATTGCACATTCTTAAAATAAGCCCTGACGTGCTGCAAACGCAAAATCCACATATTTCATTAAGAAAAAAAGAAAGGAAAAAAACCCCAACCACACCATAAGGAGACATTTGGATCCATTCACATGCATTTCTTTTTTCCTCTGTTTGTTTGGTTGTTTGGGAGCAAATTCTCCAGCAGCTTCAAACAGTCTCAAACCAAACTGGGTAAATATTGTCTCTCCAGAAGGTTTTACCCCACACCACCTGCTTCTGCCCTATGAAGGATATGGCCTCCACAGCTGATCCAACCAGACTCCATCCTTGGTAATTTTACTCGTGGTCCCCCCATCAGTCACTGTATCCATCATTTTTGCTCTCTCCAGGTTGCTTCCTTCTCTGTCTTGGGACACTCAAGATGGGTGGGTGATGACAGAGTTTGCAACCTCTGCCTCCCATTAAAAGTTTTATAAAACTCTGGAATTGCAAAATGCACCCCCTGAGGACCAGATCCCATCACACCTGCAGAGCTGAGGGTGTCAATGTTGTATGTCCCTCCCTCTTCAGGCCTCCTGCTCCCAGTGATGCTGGAGCTGCAGCCCCAAGGACTGATGATGCTCCAGCCAGGGCAGACTCAGCAAGGAGAGAGAAGAAAGTTTTCAGGTTTGCCATAAAAAACTGYAGGTGAAAACCACTTCTCTTGCAAACCTCACCTCCTCCTCCTCTCCCTTCACTCCCAGCAGGTCCTGAGAAATTTGACAGGTGAAGGTGTCCCCTTGCCACTGTGACTCCTGGTTCCCCCACTGAGGGTAACGCTCTCCCTCATTCCCTTCCATCACTGAGCATGTTTTGTGAGAAAAGGCAAAAAACCATGAAAACCTCCCCAAAAACACTCTGTGTCCTTATAGCCTGCTTAGAGGAGATTCTCCCAGGTCCCTGTCCTCTGCTGCTCCCTGTTTCCTGATGGCCTGGAGAGCTCGCCTCAGTGCCCCAGGGTCCTGGATCAGGCTACTCCAGAGACTCATGGCTGTTGCTCAAACCCTCACGGATGGAAAGGTCTTGAGCAACAGCCGTGAATCACCCAAACAGTGCAAAGAGGAGGCRGCCAGAGGAGCGTGAGGCCAGCACAGACCTTGGAGGCTGCTGGGGGGACCAGTTTAAGCCACGTTAGGGCAGAGCACTGGAGSTGAAGCGGGGTGGGACACACATTTGAAGGCACAATGTTCATCATCATCATCCTTTCCAGCAGTGTTCATTGCAGTTGAGGAAAGGAGAATGGACTTGGAGAAGGTGGCTGGGCTGTTCTGCTTGCTCCAGAAATGTCTCTCTAAATATCAGCCCAGGGCTGGGTCTGCAGAAGGACCTGGGAAAGATACCCGTAAGTAAATTGGGAGGGATAAAATGAGACAGTGAGTGGGCTAAGTGGTGAGTAATGGAGATGTCACTCAGTGAGAGACGTTTCAGCGCATTCAACGCCACTTGATATTGGATGGAAATTTCCAGGTGTTTGCAACAAAAMCAGAGAAAACTCCTTACTATTTACCAAACTGCTTTCAATTTACCGTCCTCTGTGTATCTCATTTTATACATTGCCCTTCTAGATCATTAGCAAAGATGTTAATGAAACTTCATCTTTAGCCCCGACTCTTGTTCTGTGTTGGTAACGGTGCMTTGCTCTGTGTAGCCCACTCCTGTTCAGGATTAGTGACTGCATCCCAATGTGTTTTCAGTTTGTACAAACCACATTTCAGACCAAGAGATTTTTTTTTCCCTAATTTTTGTATTTCCTAAGACAAAGAAGCAAAATACATTAGTCAAAATGAAAACACATGTTCATAAAAGGCTGTGCTGCTTTCATCCTCCAGCCATGCCGTTCTCTAACAGCGTTTCTCTTCACACCAAAAAAAGCTGGAAAAGAAGAAAACTGGCATTTTTCTGTGCCCATCRTCCCTTGAGTCTGACTGTTGTCTCATGGTAATTTTATTCAGCATCTGGCTTCTGCAAATTTTCTCCCCATTGACACTATTGTGCGGACAGAACCAAGCTCTAAATATTTCATCATGATTTTTTAGAAAATATTTGTTCTGCTACTTTTATAGGCTGGTGATTGCCAGAATTATATTCTCCCGTTCTTTGTTTTAAATCACCACCTCATTTCCTTTCTTCTGCCTCTCAGGATCACATTGTCCAAGGATTTTAAAATGTAACCACCCAAGGATCAATATGTTCATTAAAGAATCCCCTTGTTAGCAACTGAGAATGAATACTGGCTGCCTGCAACCCACACAGATTTGTTTCTTAAATATAAAGTTTCTCAATAACGCCTTTTTCATCTTTGTCCCTGCACTTGGAGAACAGGATTTTAAGGATCAGAGTATTGGACCTTTTGGCTTGTCAGTAGTGTCATTTTCCTCCTCGCTCACCTCCCTGGTTTCTTTTTGGGTGTAAATCCCTTCTTAATCCTTCAATGAAGACCAACCTGTTTTCCTGCCCGGTTCACTGTTCTCCCAGCAATTCTTAGCTGTCTCAAAAGGTTCCCACATGGTTAMCTCCCTATATTTTCCATCCACGGGCAGATGTCCGTGGTGCAGAGGGCTGTGCCAGCTGGAAATGTCACTGTGCCCCAGTTAATTGTTACCATCCTCAGCAGGACAGGRCAGTCTGCACCACGGCGTCTGTGCAAGTATCACTCTGACCCCAAATCTGCTCAAATGAGCGATGCTGCTCTGCGCTGAAAGGGCTGAAACAGCTGCTGGGTGGGGAGGAGAGGCCCRAGGAGGAGCACATCCAGTGGCACAGCTGGATCCAGGAGTGCACATCTGCTCGTGGCTCTCCATCCTCGAGGAGCCTCTTGAGGCTCAGCCTTGGACAATTTTTATATATTGACAAACTCTTGGACTTCAGCCCTAGGTAGAGCCTTGCCTGGGATTTTCCAGCCATCTCCCTCACCTCTGGCTTATATTGTCCCCTCAAGCATAGACATAAACCAAAATTTTTTCTTCCCCTATGCAATCCTCACTGTGGCCCAGATGAATTCCTTTCACAAGCGGCGTGTCCAAAATTTTCCATCCATTCCAAGTCTGGAAGAAGCAGCGTTAGGGAGGTTTTCCAAAGTGTAACTCATCACATGAGTGCATGCTTTGGACCCTTGCATTGGATCCTTACTTTGGGGTGAGAGGCTGAGTTAGAGAGAAGCAGGGACTGGGTGGAGGATAAGCTGGAAAAATGTAAAAGCTCAGTGCAGTCTTGAAGCAGCAAGACAGAGCAACCCAGTAATTTTTGGGAGGTTGGGGTGGTCCTTCAGCCTCAGAGCAGAAGCCAATGAGCCACAGGCTCCTTTTCAAAGCATCCCAGTGCCCAGTGACTCAAGCTCAGGGCACACAGCTGTCACCAGCTGTGACAGCTCTGATTTCTCCTGCTCTTGCTGTGCTGCCTCCAGGCTCTGCCTCATCACCCCCAGGAACTGCTCCCTGCTGGCAGCTTCCTCACCTTGGGCTGCCAGGAGCTCAGGGCCCTGAGGAGACACTGGCAAGGGCTGCTCCCAAAATAGCAGGGAGGCTCCTAGCTTTGGCTCAAATGTCCCCTGTGCTGGCCTAGGTGGGGGACACGTGTTGTGCCAGTGTTTCTACACTCACCATCCAGAGGGACTTCTGTGGAAGGGGAAAGGAAGAGTATTTCATATACAGAAGCATTCTGGAGGCACTGTCTATGCCTGAAATACCACCTCTGCTACACAGAAAGCATCAACAATGGAAATAAAATTCCCACTTTCATCACTGTCATGATTAAACTGAGAATTCAGTATCAGATTTCAGCCCTGCCATGGGGAATAATCACTAAATCACATGGACTCGGTGGTCATTGCTTCTCTGGGCAAACAGGAGCAGTGATGTCAGCCTGCAAACTGCATTTGCCTRTGGAATGGCTCTCTCCTGGTCTTTCACCTTCCCCAGAGCCCRGCTGTTAATGGATTTCCCAGAAAGGGACTCAGTACCTGGTGTGATTCTGSCTRTGAGCACCCAGYRGATCCCAGCCTGTGGTRTCCATGAGTTAATGCAAAGCCCTTRWAGGTYTTACTATTTTATCTGCTTATTGTGTGGCTGGAGGAGACTGAGMAGTGAGGGAAGGTCACAGGTTTATGGGATCCTGGGGCTGCCAGGGACCAGCCTAGAGGTTCCCTCACCAGAAGCCATCCCTGTGGGAATTGCCAAGAATCACCAAAGGAAGAAACTCCACAGCCTTTTTTTCCTGAGCAAAAGAGCCATTTCCCCATGGGAATATCCCAGACAACCCCCAAATACCTYAGCCCTTCTCCTTAGACATTCAGTCATGACAGGGATGCTCTATTATCTTTTAAATCACAATTTGTCTTTCCTCTCCCACCTCCATAACAATGGTTGATTTTTACAGGGCACTTCCCAAGGATTGCTGTTTGTRGAAGAAACTGAAGCAGARGGAYAAGAAAAATGCATTTTTCAGAGCTWGAGCTCTTAGGAGCTGTTGTGCCTCTTGACCTCCTCCCTTGCCAGGGTGAYGGGGCCGAAATAATTGAGAAACATGGATTTTTGGACAGAACTTAAGCTGAAGTAGGGTAGGTTTAGATTGGATATTAGCAAGAAATTCTTTACTGTAAGAGCAGTGAGGTCTTGGAACAGGCTGCCCAGAGAAGCTGTGGATGGTCCATCCCTGGAAATGCTCAAAGCCAGGTTGGACAGGGCTTGGAGCAACCTGCTCTAGTGGAAGGTGTCCCTGCCCATGACAGGGGGATKGAAACCARATGATCTTTAAGGTCCCTTCTAATCCAGGCSATTYRATGAYAACTTTCCCCCCAAAAGCATTAAATTCTTATCCTTCCTCCAAAGGCTTTCCCTGCTGCCCTRTGCAAGCCTGAGTCTCTGTGACTCAGAAACGGTGACACCTCATCACTGAGCAGCGTGAGGGTGCAGGAAGGAGAATATTGCCTAGCAGCACTAAATCCTATTATTCCTGGAATTCTGAACCTGCTTCTCCTTTGCCCACTTTGTCAACTTGTTCACAGTCGCTGTTTAGGCTGGAATTATTTAGTAGCAAAAGCTTTCCTTGTAGTGTTTTGACATCCACCTCTTCTCCAAGAGGTTCACATTAGAGATGCAGATGTGCTGATTACAACCTGATGGCTGCTGCCCTGGAAATGTTGGAGGAGGTTCAGATGGAGCAGCATTGATCTGCAGAACCCTAAGGCCCAGTGGAGCCCACCTGTATTACCCAGGCTGTAACAACACTGTTATTTGTACTGAAATCAGCAGTAAAGTTTTCATCCACTCTCACTACGCTGAATCAAGACCCTTGGATGGCGCCGAGCCGAAACATGATTAATGGTTTTCCAAGCGCAAGCCAAAGGTGGGTGGAAAACACATCTTGGAAACCAGCTTGGTAGCACTTTGATGCCTTCTGAAGTGTTACCAGGATGTGAAAATGTACCTGGCATTTTGCAGCTGTAAATATGGGCTTCACAGCCACATACAGCACTTCCAGCTGCACAGATGCTACTTATCTTTGTGTTCTCCTGGAACAAAAACTTGCTTTATTTTTCTCACTTCCAAAATAAACTTCCTTTTCTGCATTCCCACAGAGAATYGCCACCGGGAAGAAAAGCTGTGCAGAGTTCTCTATCCAGCAGATTGCCTCTCTGTTCCCTCCACCCTGAGAACCTGAAAGCAGAGCTGGACTACTGTTTACAGAAATCTGAAGCRCATTTAAAGATGTCTTGTTTCTAAATCCATCCATTTCTGATTGAAAGAAGCTGAGCTAGTCACATTCGAGGAGCTCATTAAAATGTAAACAGCGTCACTTTTAATTGCTAGCGCTAAAAATTGYCATTATTTATTTTAAATGTCGAGGTGCATGAGAATATGTGTTTAATTGCAAAAACAAGGAGGAGGTGAATTTTAAATGCACTTTGGAGATGGTGCAGTTTGAGCTCTGGCTGGGTATTTCCACGAGGAATTGCAGTCAGCTGTTTCACCCTGCAATTTCTTCCATGCACTTTTTAAACATTTTTTTTTTTTTTCTCTTTTAATGCATCTGTTTGTTTGGCCTTTCTTTTTCAAAACTCTATTTCCCACCTTCTGCAGTTCTCACACTTGAAGAAATCTGGAAACCAGTCCAACGCTTCCAGATCAGTCATTATGGGATGTTTTTCTGTTCACGCTGGTAAATGGTTCAAATGTGTGTAATTAGTTAAAGACGTGAAGTGCCGACGGAGTGCTAAGAAATGTTACGTAAGTGCAATGTATGGCAGACACACTGTGCCATGAAAKCCATGACACTGTTCTGCACTGAACCAGCACCTTCCCCCCAAGGCTGGCAGAGCTCCTCACTGTCGCTGCTGGAGGTTGTCAGCACCTGACAAATTAGGAAATTGTTGTAATACCCATTTACAGCTGAGAAAACTGAGGCACAGAACAGTGAAGTGCCTTGTCCCCATTCCCCTGGGACTCAGCAGCAAATCCAGGCATCCTAAATTCCACTGCCTGCTCCAGTTAGGGGTCACTCCAAAACCCCTGGCTGCACAAATGTTGCCGCACTCAGTGTCAGCAAAATCCTGGGGTCACAGCCCAGGGATTAAGCTGGGAGCAGAGGAAGAGGATGTTTTGGATGGGATTTGGAAATGCTGCAGCCCACCAGTTTGGGAAAAGGACCTCGGAGTTGGTTCATCGGCCACAGGGACCGATTGTAGGTGTGCTGACACAAATGATTTGTGTCCTCAGAAAGGCTCCCATCCTAGTGAGGGATGGAGACCCCATCTCTTCCCCTTCCACAGTCAAGCTCTCCTGAGAAAGATCAATTTCCTTGGAAAGTGGCAGGGCTCTGCTTCCCACAATGCATTTTTGTAGGGCTTGCTACACAGAGGAGGGAGAGGAAAAGCAGCTTCATCTCCTACTGCCCAGCTCATGTAATTTCCCATCTCATGCCTATCCCATGGATACACACTGGACCCAGCTGCCCATTACCTCAAGGACTTTCCCCGTGAAACCCAAGCAGCCGTGTGGTCAGTCAGGACAGTTGGGACATAGTTGAGCCACTGCTCTGTGCCTGAAGTCACCAGCCAGGAGCTGGGACATGCCACGGGATGCAGATCCAGACAGATTGTCCCTGGAGRGCTTTGGACAGGATGTGCATCACCCTTGCTGCCTGACACCTCTGCTCTGTCTTCTTCAACAGCATCACTATGTTCCCCCACCTTCCTCCTCCTTGCAGCCTCTCCCTCCCTAACCAAAGCGTTTCTCTTCAATTGCTTTTATAACTCTTTGGATTTGCAACGTCCTCTGGAAAATTTGATTTCACACCATATTTGTATGTTTAACAAAAATAATTCCAAACACCAAAAACAAGCCGTGCCCTGACTGGCGTTACGTAGCGTTTGTGATAATTGGATTCTCAGAAAGCCAAGCACTTTCTGGGTTTTAATGAGATTCAGACTTTAATTACTGCGGCCCTTTCCCAGGCATGCAGTGGAAGCAGGGAGGAAAATGACCATAATCAGGACTTGGGCATGTTGCAAGAAACAGCCTTGATGGATCGTGTTTTGGTTCCTTAATGAGGGGCCATTCTTGCCACACAGCTGGAAAGCCACTTTCTCTTGCAGTGTGGCCTATATTTACACCCCTTAGGATTTTGGCCACAACCCACTGCTGCATCCTCTTAGAAGACACTTCTTCCCTGATGGAAAGCCAGCAGAGATGGCTTCTGGTCCTGCAGGAAAAGAGGGAGACAAGGACATGTTGGTGACTGGCACATGTTTTTGCTGAGTTCTTCATGCAGCACAGGAAGGACATGGACTTGTTGGAGCAAGTCCAGARRAGGGACAGCAAGCTGATTAAARGGATGAAGGCCTTKTCCTATGAGGAAAGGCTGAGAGGGTTGGGGCTGTTCAGCTTGGAAAAGAGAAGGCTTTGGTGTGACCTAATTGTGTACTTCCAGTACCTGAAGGAGCTAATGAGAAAAACTGAGAGATTATTTACAATGGCCTGGRRTGACAGGACAAGGGGGAAGGGATTCAAACTGCCAGGGAGTAGGTTTAGATTGGATTTTAGGAAGAAATTCTTCCCTGTGAGAGTGGTGAGACACTGGAACAGGCTGCCCAGAGAAGCTGTGGCTGCCCCATCCCTGGAAGTGTCCAAGGCACGATTGAATGAAGCAACCTGGGATAGTGGAAGGTGTCCCTGTCTGTTGCTGTTGGCTAGACAGCCGACATAAAAGARTAGATACAAAACACACAAAAGTGGGTGAAAAAACAGAAAGAAAGAAGGACTTTATTGTGGRACAAGCCTCTTTTATCTACTTTAGCAACCAGTGCATACATTTGTGTCAAACATACATTGGTTAGTGAGGTTGTCACTTTTTACTTAACAGCATAGGATTGGTAGGTTTGCAAAAGCTACAGTATTAGTAATGTTTATAATTGTAAGSCACCTGCATTATTAATTCTACATACTACTCAAACAAACCTCTTTTATCTACTTTAACAACCAATACATACATTTATATCAAACATACATTAATTAGTAAAGCTATCACTTTTTACTTAACAGCATAAAATTAGTAAGTTTACAAAAACTACAATATTAATAATGTTTATAATTGTAAACCACCTGCATTATTAATTCTACATACTAATCTTCTTTTTCTCAAAACAACTAAAAACATAACATTTTATTCTCATACAAACTATTAACACTCCCTACACCTGTCCAGAGCAGCAGGGTTGGAACAGGATGATCTATAAGGTCCCTTCCAACCCAAGCTATTCTATGATTAAGGTTTTGATGATGATGGTGATGATGAAGCCAGCACAGGGTGATCCTTGGGACGAGTCCAGGATTCCTGCAGGACCAGCACCAGCTTCCTGCAAGCCCTGAGCACAGCTCTTCGCCTCCTGCACGGTGCAGATCCCAGGCAACTCCTGCCCGTAAGGCTGGGATGAGTCACTCGCTGGCTTTCTCGCTTCCCGCCTCCATCCTGCAGGATGCGGTGTTTTGTCGAGTCTTATCTGCACTGAGGTTGGAGGAAGCAGATGAATGCAGTGGTTTCATGTCTGCAGAGCGCCGACTTCAGCAGAGGGGTGGGGTCATTGACAGAAATACTCAAACTTTATCTGGGAGGAATCAAGATTCTGTGTGGTCATTTGAGACGACCTTTAGATTGYAATGCTCAGCCTGAGTGACAATGTTCAGATAAATGCCTAGAGAAATTAATTTTAAAAAACAGGCTTTGTTAGACACTACATCAAAATGATGAGTTGATGTATTGCCTTACGGTGTTCCCCTGTCCACTCATTTTACACAATGGTAACAAATCTCTCCATCTCTGCATTCTTGATAACTTTTGTTATTCCATCATCCTTTTGCCGGTCAGAGATTGATGTCCCTCCCTGCYGTCCCCCTTGCTGTGTTCAGGATCCAAGTCAGAATTGCCAGGTAAAAATTTCCAAGATCGCTCTTCTTTCCATTTCCTTTTCCAAGCTCCCAGCTATCTGCCTGGTTTTCCATCACTTGTAAAAGGTCACTGCTGTTGTTTCTTTTCCTCTCTCAGCAGCCTGGAGTACACGCTGTCCTTGCTTACCACACACAAGCCTTTTCTTGGAATTACCTTCTTTTTAAGCTCTCGCAGCTTCCGCATTCAGCCACACACTCTGGATGCCCACACAGCAGTGACTGCTGCTCGCTGGCAGCAGGAGAAGCCGAGGTCTAAGCGGGCAGCAGCAGTGGGTGGCTCGAATGGCTCTTGACATGAGGCACTTCAGCACCCACCGTGGGCAAGTTTGGCACCTCCATTCTGCCCAGCGCTGATCTCCATCATTTCATGGGATGAGGTCAGCAGTGAAGGACACACGTGGGAGCTGGGAAGGAGCTTGGTGAGGCTGGTGCTGTGAGAAAGCACCACCACAGGGCTCAGAGAATGCCTGGAAATGTGTTTTTTGTGGCCATTCTCTCCAGCATGGCTCAGGAGATGGAACAGAGCAGGGACACATCTGCCAGCCCTTKTCCTGCAGAGACAGATCTGTGTCTCTGCTACTTCTTGGGCCTCAATGCTCACTAACTGCYCTGTAGCATCAACCCCCTGGCTGAGCATGGTGTTGYTSCTCATCCCYYCACCTTCCCTTTTCTCATGCTTTGYCCTTWTCCATTTCCAGAACAAGWTAYTTTTACCCTTGGAGCTRTGTATTCCYRGGGGKARCCATGTCTGCTGCTGCTGTCCCGCCAGAGGAGGCAGGGCTATTCTGCCGCTCCAAGGTTCACTTTTAGGACTCTGCAGCACCCATGGGTGGTAGGTGCTCCCCAGACATCCAGGACAAACAGGGAGGTGGGAATCATGAGCAAATCTGTAGCTTTAGGGTCTGTGTAGGGACATATCCCATGAGGTTACAACACATGCTTGAGCATCTTCCAGTTTTACACGGAGCCAAATTCTCCATCCTTGACAAAGATGACTTGATTCAAGGCAAAGRGCAGAAATAAGGGTCTCAGGGAAGATAATGAGGGTGAACTGGAGGGCTCCCACAGGATAAGGGCCTCACCTTGCATAAGGGCACAGACAGACTGAGGCCCCATTGAGACAAATCCCAGGAACAAGGTGTCTGTGCAAAGGCTCTTAACCTGGGCCTTATGCAGAGCAAGCTCCTTCACCCCCTGGAGTGACCAAGGAGCTTGAATTTCCACAGGTAAGTCTGGGAAAACAGGAAACACCAGCAGGTAATGTGGGATGACTGTGCAKGAGTGAAGGCCCTCGCTAAGTGCAAAGACTGGAGAAGGGAAAGCTGCATTTTGGTGTCCCCTCATTACACCAGAACTAGAGAAACTAGGATCTGCCTGGCTTGCAACGTGCAGCATCACTTCAGAACATGACCTGAATGTTATTCTGTGTCCCAYTCTAAACCAGCAAGAGAAAACCTGWKCTGGATGGGGKTAGGAAGKAGKKTTTTTTTATTTCAGCATGTGTTGTGCTGATACTCTTTGGACAGTGCTTTTCCAGGTGCTTATGTTGAAGAAAGTGGTGATTTGGGTCATACTCCTGTCTCTCTTCCCTAACTCTGGGTTGTATATCTTTCTCTTCTGGTATCTTTGGAGAGGGTCTCTTCATTCTCAGCAATATGGAGAGGTCCCTGAGCTTCAGAGTCAGTGGGAACAGGTCAGGAAAGCAGCAGGGATGACACTCCCACATCCCACAAACCTCTGAGCTCTGCCTGCCAAGCCCACACAGATGACTGCCTGTAAGCACGAGTCCRTCCCAAGCCTCCAGCAGTCACAGGACCGCTGCCTCCCTCCTCTTCCCAGGAAGCAGATTGCAAASCCATGTAACCACAGAGACCAGCAGAGCATGGATGGGCCTGGGAATCAGTCCACACCCRTCTGTGGCTCCTGGGAAATTGCTTCCAATGGGGCAGAAGAAGCTGAGCCTGGGAAGAAACAAGACTCCTGCTGGGTTTGTGGCTCTTCCATCTTTCCAAAAAAATTGAAACACTGTCCTGCAATGGACTGAGAACTTCCAGTCTATCGATAAAAACAGCCCAGACCATGTGTCACCCCAGCCCCTCCCACTAAAGTCTTTTRGTGGGGATAGGGTTGGGCTCTGGACAGAACAGAGGACTCTATTCAGGTGYATTTGCTACTGGGGCAACAGAAAAATGTAGCTTGAGATCCCTAACGACTTGCACTTAGCGAAAATGCTTATTCCTCCACAGAATGATTTCTCTCTTAAGTGGAAGAAAAATCCATCTCACTTCATGGGAGTGGTGGGGTCCCCTTATTTTCCACTTGTGCCTGAGTGCCAAAGACAGTCTTTAGTGGAGAATCTATCGCTGTGGAGAGTGATCTTGGTGAACAGGCATATCCTTCCCCAAGCCCTGCCCTTCCCACAAATGCTGCCAGTATTTCCACCTACCAAAGCAGGAACAGACACAACAGGAAGCAAAGCTTTGGAATAAAGCAGCTTTTCAGAGACTTTGGAGACTGGGCACAACCTCTCCCCGGGGAGTGTTGGGATGGGTTGGTGGGTTTGGCATGTGGATGTTTTATGTGCATGGCCATATAATTGCATTTCATCAAGCCTGGGAAGTGAAAGGATGCTTTCCTTTCCCACAGGTCAGGCATTACTCCTCTTTATGGATGTCTCTGCAAAGGATCAGAGAATGCCTTGTGGTGGAAAGGATCAGTTCCAGGTTATCCGTGGTTTTTCCTCTCCCTATTCCTGGCTGTGGAGATCCCAAGTGAAATATCTGTACAGGATGCAGAGCAGCTGGCAGAAGCTGCTGAGATGATCTGCAGCTGGCTAAGCAACCCCAGGGAAAAGGGATGGGAGCTGGCATYGTGTCCATGTGGCTAGTGGATGGACACGCCACAGGAAACAGGGAGAGCCCAGCAGCCTTGCTGGAAAAGTCATCTTCTGCAGAGATCAAAGCATGAGACTGTCCTCAGGATAAGAAAATAAAGAGAGTGAGAAACCTTGGGCAGTTTAGAAGAGAGGCAGAAGGAGAATGTGACTCCCTGGATTTGCCTGGCAAGAATCAGGCTTGCAGAGGTGGGACAGAACATCCTAGGAGGGCACTGAAAGAGCACTGAATTCTAAAAACTCCATATAAAATAAGAATAGGTTAAAAACCTTTGTTTGCAAATCCAGAGCATGATTAGTAGTGAGTCATGGAAAGCTCCAGCTACTGTAAAAACAAGCTGGCACTGAAGGGTCTGCTGGTCATTTGAAGGCATGGAGAGCTTCAGCTCAAGATTCCTCCTTCCTTAATTGCACCACTCTTGGCCACTCGCTCTAAATTAAGCAGACAGGAGCACAAAAGAACTAATGCACTGCTCTGAAAAGAAAACTATTAACCAAAGTGTCTCTCAGATGTTTAACTTCAAGGACGTGCTATTGAAATCTCATCAATTACCATCAGCGGACATGAGAAAGGCTTGAAGTTCATCCATAACGTAATTTGCAGAGTAATAAAAATTAAAGATGTGAAATCTCTGTTGTGCTGAGTCTGCTTCAGTCCCCAGGGTGAGTTAGATGGGTCCCTGTATCATGATTCCTGCTGTGATGCTTGTGTGCAATAAATGCAGTGCAAGGAAAGTTTCTCTGATGCACTTTGGTTACTCAGAGGATGCTGCTGTTGAATACCTCCGCCACATGTAAAAACGTAAGGATTTTCTGTGCAGTCCCAGGCATATTTCCTGCTTTTGTCTTCACTGGCTGCTTTCTTTTTCCAAAATTCACCCAGTTATTCTGACAGYTCTTCTGGACCACAAACAGAAGTCTCTGCAGTCCCTGGCATCCTCTTCCTTTAAACACYTTGCCCAAGTGTTCTGCCCTCTGCAAACCAGTACATGAGAAAAATGGAYTTAAGGGAGACTGTGACATTGCCAGCCGAAAAACAAGATTGAGTCCTTCACTTCCCACTGTGCTGCTGACAGAACACTACTTAGCACTCCTACCCTATGGCACATTACACAAACATTAGTTAATTATCCTGCCTGACTCCTTAGAAAGTAGGCAATTAAGTACTTAACTCYCCGTTCACCTGGTGAACAAAATCAGGCACAAAAAGAGGTTAATAGGGGAAAGACCAATCCTACTGTGTAGGGTGGAGAACATCYCTGCRCCTGAATCAGAGAACTGTTTGRTTTGGAAGAGAYCTTGAAGRTCATCTCATTCCAATTCCACTGCCAGTGGTTTGCTCCAAGCTCCATACAGCCTGTTTTTGAATGCTTCCAGAGATGGAACAGAGATCCACAGCTTCTCTGAGCAACCTGTGACAKGGCCTCACCACCCTCACAMGGAAGAATTTCTTACCAATATCCTATCTRAWCCTATTCCCTGCCAGTTTTAATSCATYSCCCCTTGTCCTGTCACTYCATGCCATTGCCCAAGTCCCTCTCCAGCTYTCTTGGARCCCSTTTAAGCACTGGAAGGAGYTCTCAAGTCTCCCTGGAGCCTTCTCCAGRTGAGCAYCCTCATTTTTCTCAGTCTGTCTCCAGAGCAGARGRGCTCTGGCATTTGGAGCATCCTTGTAGCCTCCTCTGGACTTGCTCCAACCACTSCATGTCCTTCTTMYRTTGGGGRCCTCAGAGCTGAAAACAGCACCAGAGGTGAGTTGTGACCTTCCAGTCAATTCCAGTTGAATTCTAATTGCTCCAATTTGGAGGAACAATGCAGAGCATGGGGCTTGTTTWATCCATCTCAGCCATCTGTACTAAAGCTTAGCCCTTCTAGAATGTGCATAAACAGACCAGCACCTCAGGAGAGTGATTCAGCTTCACGCAAGAAGGGTCCGACTGTGGTGGGCTGAATCAGCTTCTGGGAAGAGCACCCAAGGATTCCACATTCTCCGTACTGCCATGGGGAATGTGTGGATGCCCCAAACAGACTGTGTGAGTTGTCTCCAAACCACAGACAGCAGTGTTKCCAGCATCAGTGCTCAAGAGCTCCTGGAACCTGCAAAATGTTTTGCTGTTGTCATTTGAGCTGACTTTGATGCTCATTATGGAGCACCGTGACAGAGAGAGGGCTGCGAGCTTGCTACTATCAATTTAATGACCAGTGCTCCATAGACAGGGGATATCTTTGGAGGGACAAAATGCTGCAATACTCTATTTTTAATGCAGAGAGAAAATGCTTAGCAAAAAGGTCTATAAAATAAAGCAACAGAAGGAGTCCAAGTCTGATAACAAGAGCTCTAGCCATTGTGACTAAGTACACCATAAAATGTGTAATTAGGCACTATAGCAACTATTGAATTCCAAGGCACATTTTGCATCTGAAACACAGGATGGAGCTCTCTTTGGGTGATTCAGAGGAATCATCACAAAACCCTGTGCTCTGCAGCGTACAATGAGTAGCGTGTGCCTGGTGTGCAAGCGCATCCCTGTGGGAGCAGCCCTGCCTGGGATGAACACACCTGCCTGGGGGGGAAGAGATGAGTAAATATTTTTAGCCTGAGGCACAGCTGGSAGCGTCTCGTCTGCTTCCTACGAGTGCTGAATTGTGGAGCAGAGCTTAGCGTGGTGGCGTGTCACACTGGTGGGCACRGAGAAGGTGGAATAGGGGTGACGTCGGAAAAGYGCATTTTGCAAAAAAGAAGGACATGGTATYGTTGGAGCCAAGTCCAGARGAGGGMCACAAAGTTGAMAAGAGGACTGGAACATCTSTCTTATGAAGACAGGCTGAGGAAGTKGGGGCTGGTCAGCCTGGAGAAGAAAAGGTTGTGCAGAGACCTCATAGCAACCTTCCAGTATCYGAACAGGGYCTACTGGAAAGCTGGAGAGGGACTCTTCATCAGGAACTGTAGTGATAGGAGAAGGAGTAACAGGCACAAAGTGAAAGAGGAGAAATTTAGCCCAGATATTAGAAATTCTTTATTGTGAGGGTGGTAAGGTATTGGAACAGGTTGGCCAAGGGGGATGTGAATGACCCACGTCTGGCAGTTGGGGTAGATAAGGCCTTGAGCAATGTGAGCTAGTGGAAGGTATCACTGCTCATGGCAGGTGATGTTGGGACTAGATGATCATTAAGGTCCTTTCCAATCCAAACCATTCTGTGATTTTATCAAAGGATGGAGACTGTGAGTGTGATTTGTGCTGCCATTCCTATCGTATCATCTTTCCCTGCCCTTGGGTGCCCTATTTCAGTTAAGACAGGGCTGAGCACACAAGGGTACCAAGAAGATCTTCTTTCCCCAGCGTGGCTAGGAGCCACTTGCATCCCTTAAAAGGCATCTTCTGACTCAGATATGCTCCATTGTCTGGGGCATGTTGTTTTGCAGCTGGAGACTGGTGAATGAAGCTGAGCTACTGACCTTGAGTTGAAAAAAAAATGCACATTTGTGCTTTGCAAAACAAGCCTTTAAAAGCTGGCTTTTACGCAAAGAATTATGCCAATGTGTGCATGGAGGCACTGGCATTTTGGGCCCCTTTTAATCTTCTGGATTGTCAGTGAAGTCTTTCACTGAATTAAGCCTTCAACCAAAGGACGGATGCTGAAAGAGGCAGTGAAGAGGACTCAAGCAGGTATTGAAGTATTTAGCCCAGGAGCAGATGCTTGGATCAGGGCCTAGATCAGAAGAGGTATTTTATTATGCTGAAGGAGGTATTGTTTTACTGCATTGCAAGGAGGCACAGATGATCCCTCTCTCTAAAGAGAGACATAAAAAGTCATCTGGTTTTGAGGCTTATTCTCATTCCTTTTTGGTGTGGATGTAAGGCAGCCCCACAGGAAATGGGTCACAATGAGCTTTGCCACTTTTTTCCATCATGTCATTAAAATGAGAGATGGAGATGAGTGAGGCCAGTTAGAGGAGTTTTGAAATTCCCCCTGGTCCCACTCCAGCCTTGCCCAAAAGTTAGAGACATTTTTCTTTGAAGGTGCTATGGGAAGGCAGCAGGCATTGGGCTTGGGAGGCAGCTCTAAGTCTGTGCCCAGTTCAGGCAGAAGGTTTTATTCCCTTTGCACCATGTCTGAGTTAAACGAGGCCCTGGCATTGCAGGAGGAGCTCGGTTAGGTGAGCACCGCCAAAATCTGGTAGGACAATACCCTGCCGGGCCAGCRCTCCGCTTCCGCTCCCTAAACAATAGGAGTTTACACAACTGCAGCCCACTTGAGGTTTCTGCCTTGCTTCATGGCTGAGCAACGAGACCCCAAATGTTACAGCTCTGCCTAATGTCCTTGGCTCTGTCCTGCTTTGGAAGGAAACATGCAGTGGCCTSTGCTGCCAATGCTATTTCCTCTCTTGCTTGTCTTTAAAGGTCTTTTTTTCCAACAGCTGATCGGCTCCGCAGCTCCGGGGAGGACGTGAGATCCGGCTGGCCCAYGAGCTGGCTGGTATGGCTGCGTGCCATGTTGTTGTTTGTATTGCTTTCATTTTTCTGGCGTTACTTGGCTCCTCCACGCAACTTGTTTTCATCCTGAACTATGTGCTCATTACATATCCAAACGCCCACGGGAGGTTTTGCATGAGGAAACTCGAAACACACGCGCAGTGGAGGAGCGAGTTTCTGATGGGATGGTGGAGGGGGGGATGAGATATTTGTCTTGAGGCTGACACAAACAATTGTCAAATCCCCGAGTTTCCTGCGGTTGGGTTTCCAGCTCGCTGATGAAGAACACGTGAACACTGTGTGTGCATCCTCCTGGCAAAGGGATGTGGGGARCATCTCTTGTGGTCACCCTGGCCTCCCCCAGCAACTCCAGCTACTGTCCAAGGCACAGGTCCAAGGACCTCCGAGCTCTCTGGCAGGCCGGTCCCTGAACGCCAAAGGGACCTTCTGCTGCTAGGAAAGCTCTCACTTCCCCTCCACGGCCCCATCCTCAGAGAGCAGCCAGGCACAGGCAGCACAGATCCACCCAGCCTGCTCTGGGCCAGAAGGCACCAAAATGTGCTGGAGGGTTTCAGTGAGGTCCCAAGTGAGAGAGGCAGAAGTAGGAAAACTCTGCACGTGGTTTGCTTCAKAAGGACAAGGAAGCTCGTGAAGGGCCTGGAGCACAAGTCTGATGAGGAGCAGCTGAGGGAGCTGGGAGGCTCAGCCTGGAGRAAAGGAGGYTCAGGGAGTCCTTCTCAGTCTCTTCAACTCCCTGACAGGAAGGTGCARCCACRTGAGGGTYGATGTYTRCTTCCAGCAATATGATGAAAGGAAACAAGTTGCCCCAAGGGAGMTTTAGATTGGACATTAGGGAAATTTTTTTCACTGAAAATGTTGTCAAGCACTGGAACAGGCTGGTCTGGGTAATGGTGGAATCATCATCCCTAAAAGTGTTCAAAAAAATATGTAGATGTGGCATTTGGGGATGTGGTTCAGTGGGGGGTTTGGAAGTGCTGGATTAATGGTTGGATCTGACGATCTTAAAGGATTTTCAAACCTTAGTGATTCTGTGATTCTWTATATGAGTGCCCTCTTTGGGGTCCTTCYCTGGAGCAATGGGTCTCAGTCACTGGTAGAGGCAGGATGGGGCACATTGGTGCCATTGGGCTYCCCAGATTTCACAGATCCAGTATTGCATTAGTGCAGCAAGCACAGCACAGGCCTGGACCAGCACGGTGGGATTCAGACACTTGTGTTTTCTGATTCTCCCCCTCTTCTATGGCTGAGCTCTGGCAGCTGCCCTGGTTCAGAGTGCTCATCTGGAGGCTCCAGGCTGTTCAAATCCACAGCACAACTCTGYCCTGCACATCACGCTCCTCCTCACYGCGCTCTGTCCTCTCAGAGKRTGGWAAAACCYTCTTCYGCAGSAGAACTGCACAGGACTGGGCAGGCTGAGCCAGAAGGACCAGGGGACTCGATTTGCAGCTTTGGATTGCTCTGCTTCCTCACAGCCTTCCCTGCCGCCTGTGCTGCAGATGAATAAAGATTTTCCAGGGCTGTCAGTACCGCGTATTTCACCAGCATTCCCTTCTCTTTAAGTCCAAAATGTGCTAAAAATACGCTGCCTTGGCATCCAGGTCTTGATTCAAGTGGTAACAGGATACTGGGCAGAGAAATCCTGGGGTGGTTTCACTGTGCTGACTCTTCCTCCTTTTCATCCTCCTCCTTCTCATCCTGGCTACTGTAGGGGTGTTACCCCCCAAATTTAGTCTTCAGAGGTCACAGGTTTCACGTGGCATTGCTCCTCTTGGGCTAGCTGTTAGCAAARCTCTGAATACTGAGGTGGCTTCTCTTCCTCTGGGGTTGGGAATGTATTATTAGTGAAGTATTTGTTTTATTACTCCTGTGGTAATTTTGGGAGGGGGATGCCTGCAGGCAGGAGCTGGGAAAAGTGAAGTCTGAAATGCCACCGAAGACCACAAACTTCAAAAAGCCTCGTTAGTGCGGCAGCAGAGGGAGATGTGGATGTTTTTGCCTCATCCGTGGATTTTGTTGTGCTGTTCCTGAGCTGTGTGGCTTTGATACCAGTGAAAACACTGTGAACCCCCTCTGGGAAGGGGTCTTGAGATGAAGTGCTTTYCTCTCCCCCTCACTTTTGAAACACCCAGTTGATGTTCAGCCTTCAAGGCTGCTGAGYGAGTTTTTCATCCGCAGGCAGATTTTACTGCCACATTCTCACTCGCTTTCCTAAAATAAAGGGGAAAAAAATAAAAGAATCCTTGTGCTAATTTAATCTAGCCAGGCATCCTGCTGTCCTGCCTCATAATATCTCTCCAATCTGTCATTTCCAACAGACAGAGGTTTATTGGTTTGGCTTTTTTTTTTCCTCCCCTGGTCTTGCAATATTTCTCCTGATGTCTCAAGTAGCCCAGAGCTCCCCCATGGGTRTCCCAAGCTTCCCCCTTGCTTTGGTGGGAGCTCTGGGTGAAAACATCTCCCTTTTACAGGAAAAAAACCCGCAACAGCCTCAGAGAGAGAAACTCGTTAAAGAATGGGAGCTTATGTGCTGGGTTGATGGTTGGACTCGATGATCTTAAAGGTCTTTTCTAACCTTATAATTCCAGGAGCCGGTGTGGGATGGGGTTTCCTAGATCACTTTGCCAAGCACCCACATGCGCTGGGCCAGGAAAGGAGCCATTTCCTTTGGGAACCAACAATCCACGAGCCCCTCATCCTACCTGAGTCCCTCGGGGCATTCCCCCTGAACCCCTCGGGGCACCGCAGCCCAAAGTGCAGTGTCTGAACCCCGCAACCCCAAAGAACAGCGTCTGAACCCCCAATCCCTCAGACGCCCCCGATCCCCCTCAGGGGACACCCCCACCCCCGCCGGCGCGGCCCCTTTAAGAGCGCTGCCCCTTTAAGAGCTTGGCCCCGCCCCCCGCGGTCGCTGCCGGGGCCGCTGCTGACAACAAGATGGCGGCGGCGGCGGGTCCGGCTGGCGCCGAGAGCCGCGTGTTGGGCTACAGCCTGCACCGCTGGAGCAGCTTCTCCTCCACCTACCTGCCCGAGTGAGTGCCGGGCTCGGCACCGCGCCCGCGCCGCGCTTCGGGCTCGGGTCTGGGAGTGGCCGGGCAGCCGGGCCTGTGTGGGGCCTGCGCGGGCCCCGTGCTGGGGCCTGCGCGGGGAGGCCGCGGCTGAGGGAGCGGGAGCGGAGCTGTGTGTGAGCGGCGTTCTGTGTGTGAGAAGGGTCTGTGCAGCAGATTTTGGGTGGCTGTGTGTGAGGAGGCTGTCTACAGGAGAGTTTGGGACGGCTGTGTGTGAGAGGGATTTCTACAGCGGGTTTTGGGGGTTCTGTGTGTGTGAGAGGAGTCTCTACAGCAGGGTTTTGGGGGGTTGTGTGTGACGAAGGTCTGTACAGCGAGATTTTGGGGGTCTTTTTGGGGCAGAAGGTGCTCAGCAGGGTTGGAGATTCAGGGACAGGGCCCCATCCCTGGAGAGCGTGTTTGGGGAAGTAGTTGATGAAAAGGTTTGAGGGAAGTTGTGTTGGGCAGAGGGTCTGGGCTTGCAGGTTTGATGTGGTGAGTTAACTTAGGGAGGGCCTAGAGAGTCAGGTGTGGGGGTTCTTTAGCTCGAGGTATGGGCAAGGGAAAGTTGCACTGAAGGAGAAGCCTGCCCTGTTGGAGGGGCTGGTCAATCACTGTGTGAAAAGAGAAGGGTCAGTGCCCCTCCTTCCCTTCCCTGCCTCTGTCAGATGCCTGTAGGCTCTGTGTTTTTTGGCATTTGCATGTCCTCTCTTGCCCCTGATCTCTGGAATGCTGGGTTGTGTCACCTGCTGTGTGTAGTTCTAGGGGGAAGGAGTCACCTGCTGCCCTAATCGCCCGCCTTTAGGAATTTGGATGTTGGCAGGAGGTGGCTGGAGCTGTAATAGTTTGTCGTGCTGTACGGACAGATCCCTCAGTGGAAGAGTTGGCCATATGGCATCCAGCTGCAGCCTGTGGAATTTATCTAGTTGCTGACAGTCACKTTTGGAGTGACCACAGCATGGTTTAGGTGTGATGTTTTTGGTACAGCTTTCAGATAAATCATCCTTGGTGCTGGAATTCAGGAGGACTGCTGGGGTCASTGCACAACTAGGTCATTGTAGGCTGTAGAGCCTCATCTGATCATCGATTGTCCTGCATTTACTGACCTTTGATTGATGTATCCTGAACTCACCCACTATCAACAAGTGACAGAGTTGCCTTAGTTGTTAATTATTAATATCCTCAATTATCTCCACTTTCCAAAATGAAGCAAAACTCTAAAAACAGTTTTCTACATGAACTTCGAGTTGTTTTGTTTTTCTGTATGTTTTCTATGTTCGATGTGAAAAACAACTGATTTCTTCTCTAATTGGAAATCTTTGGTGATAATTAAGTCATCCTTATACCTTTTCATGTTAAAACAGCTTGGCTTCAGGGCACCTCTTTCAGGTCTCTGATGGTCTTGTAGTTATTTCAACTGGCATGTCTGGCTTTTAAAATCTTATTAAAGTGTTGGTCCCTGAGCAGAAGAGATGGCAGTCCATTATTGATCTCACTGATGTGATATAAACAGAGAGCATTGTCTTTCTCCTTGACAGTCCTTTCCAAGCCTCCCATTAGTCCCTTTTGCTACAGACTCWGGAATTAATGTTCATGTGGCATCTGCAGTGCTGCCCAAAGTCCTTAATGCCTTCCCTGGTACAATTCCCACCCCTGTAGCTGGGCTGGTAATTTACAAACATATGACCTTGCATTTGGCTGTTTTTAAGATGTTGTTTAAAAGTGCATATCATCAGTGAAAACAATTTTATCTGCTTTTAAGCCCCGTAATCCCAGCAATGGGGTTATTCTCTTGTATGCTGACCTTGRTCTGAGGGATGCTGGTCCTAACATGGTGTCTGCTATGCAAGTTTTGGGTTTTGCTTGCTAACTTTTAGTTCCCATGGTCTGGGAGAGAGCTGGAATACAGTCTGAATTGGAAAGGAGAGGCTTTGAGCTGTGATTTAAAATCAGTTTTTAAAAAAGAGAATTTAATCAGAAGTATATGGGAGRGTGGGCTTTTGGGGATGGATTGAAGATGGAAAACTTAAAAATTGCTGGGATAGGAACATAACACCCTGCGGSATGGACATGCAGATAGACTGAAAATTGTCTTAGTATTTAATATGTAGAACAAAATTATGCTTGTCTGGAAGAACTTGATCTTCGAGAATGTTTTCCAATATAAATGATTATATGATATTGGGAATTCTAGTTACACTGTAATTTAAATAAGTTTGGTGGCCTAACTAGAAAGAAACCACTTCAGCCTTGAAGGAGAAAAGGGGCTCTGCTCTCATATATTTAGGAATGAATTTACAGCTTACTAAATATTATTGCCTGTTGTTGGGAGTTGTGGTATTGCAGGCAAAGTGTTTGGGGAGGAGCAGCAGAGAAGCTTGTCAGCTAAGCATGATTTAAACACATCTTAAGTACTTGTATGGTTGTAAATGTAAAACAAAGTTACAGAATATAAAACTTTCATCACTGCTGACCAGGGAAGAAATGAAATGTTGACTGACACCTCATCGGCTTATGCGATGCTAAACTGACATCAAAACTTTTCAGAGCACTGAAATCACCTGATAACCTCCCTTTTAATTAAAAAAAGTCCAAACAAAATGAAACAAAAAGTGCTTTTCAAAGGCCTTTCTGGTCATGCTCTAGTTCAGGATCAGTAGTCTATWGAAAACATCAATTTTCTTTCAGTGGCAGAGAAGCTTCCTCTCTGCTGAATGCCAGCATCTTTCTTACATTTGGTGATGGTACTGGAGGATTAGTTAGTGCTGGATGCCATTTCTGGCAGTTTTAGCAGTGTTGCTACCTAGCAGTTTAGCTACCTGCATGCTTGCAAAGACCTTTCCAAGCATTAAGTGAGGATTGTCTTTCTTGTGTCTGCCAAGGAATAGTTCTCCTGTTTTTCAAATGGCTAGAGTTGTCTGTTGGTTTCTATCTACCAGCAAGAGGATTGACTTGGATATTTATTTTAGAAACTGTGGGTAGAAGTGAAAGATTTGGTCTGATTATAGTGAAAGATTTGGTCTGGTTATAGTGGCTAGCTGAGTCTGTGTTGTAGGAGAGGTTGTGCCTTTGGGAAGAGAATTGATCCAAGAGGAAATCTGGTGTTGAAACATTTGGTGTTTCCAGAGATGCTCTGTCTGTGCAGAGGTGCCTCTGCACTGAGAGGCTTCAGCTTATCCAACTTGGATGGAAAATGTTCATCCCAGCCCATCTTCTAAGACTGCTCTGTCAGATCCATTCCTTGCCTCTCCAAGGTTCCTCCCCAAAGGAATGGAACCTCATGGCAGGCTGCTTTCTGATATCACACAAGAGACTGGCCTAGGGATTGCCCCACCACCAGCAGTTGTTTCACACCAGTGATACAAAGGAGTGCTGGTATCTTCTGACATGCACAGAGAGGGAGATGGATTTTATTTCCATCTCTTCTCTGCCCTCCTGCAGGAAGTGATGAGCTCAATCCCWGTTTCTTCTTTGGACAAGGAGGGAATAAACAGTTTATAGAAGGTAATGCAAGCATTGCTTCAACTGGGTTTTTTTTGGTAAGAGATAGAGCGAGAAGCCTGTTGCTGTACACTGAGAGAAGCACTTCATATCCCCATTTTTTTTTAGTGGCCTGTTCTTGTACCTGCTTCAGTTTGAACTTCCTCCTGAGGTGAATGAGACATGAAGTACTATGCAATGGCAGCCGTGTACCCTTTTTTATTGCCAAATTACTGTATCCTGGGGCCATGGGTTCTAGTGGCTGCATCAGCCTCACGATTGAGGGTATTTTGTATTTGGTAATGCACTCAGGTCCTTCTGTCACTGTTTTATATGGCTGAAATCCCACTTCAGAGATTAACAAGAGCTTTTTGCTGTGTTACTCTATTCACATACCTTTGTTAGGAAGGTTCATCCCTTTTCTATTGCTCAAATTTTCAGTCATTCAGGTTTTCCTATATGGAATCTCTAGAGGAAGATCAATCTATTTCCTGTGTTTGACTTCAGGATTTTTAATTAGTATTTTGTTTATTTCTTGTGCTAATGTTTTTATTAAGAATATAAATTAAGAGAGGTTTCTTAGCTGATAATTRAATACCATTAACAACCTCTAGTTGGTGTCACTTTTTCACTGCAACTCACTTTTATCTATTTCCTGGGTCAACTTTAGTTGTTCACAGAATTCCAGTTTTCTTCAGTTTGATGCCTTGAGTGGTGTCATATGCTGAATAACTCTGTGGTTCCTTTCCTAGGAAGTATAGTGGAGCAGGGAAAGATCCAGCTAATTTGTTGAAATACATTTAAAATAATTCTATTTTTTCGTTGGTTTTCTGCATTTCCATCAATCCATGGGAAGTAAAATTAGTGAAAGATATTTTGAAAGTAAAATATGAGTGACTCATAAACTTTCAAAGTGAGAATGCAATTTTTTTTTTCTTTCTGTTTATGGGTATTTAACAAGAAGTTCCTGGCCAAGCTAGAATGTACTGCTGTAGTGTGTCTACTCCGAAAGAAATGCACGCTTCTGTGTTTTCAAATCTTGTAAAACCTTGGTAAGAAGGTGCAGAGGACACGTGTAACAAACTTTTTGGGGTAAAGTCCATAAGGATTAAAAAAACCCAGACCAAAACAAGTAAAAACAAACAAAAAACACCCCAGGTGAAAAATAACCTGAATTCCAGCTCCAGTGCTTGCTGAGATTTCTGTAACAGGAAAAAACATGGGTTTGTGGCCAGTGAAATGTGATTCTCAGTTTCTYCTCCAACCACATGAAACTGATGACTCAGATCTGTACCTTAGAGGGTCATAAATCTCCTTATAGATGCATCCAGGTCTCGAAGAATCTCATGATCAAGCTGAGATCAGTCATGATTAATGAAAGGGTTTATTTTTAATATCCTATTCCCTAAGCCTAAGCTCTGTTCCCTTTACGAGAYGAGGATACCTTCTGCTGAGGCCTCAGCAGTTTAAAGCCATCTAAACCAGACCCAAATGGTGAACCAGTTGTAGAACTATGACTTTGGAGGTTTTTTCACTAATTAAAAACATTATTGTAATTTTTTCAGTTGAAGTTGTCAGCATTTCTAGCTTTACTTCAGTATTTTGATGTAGCCAATTCACTTTCCTTGTAATTGCTTTGCCTTTAGATATGGGAAGGTGAGCAGGCACAGGGGCTGGCTCTGTAAATTCTGATGGCTTCAAATACTGATCAGTACTTCCAACATTTATTAAAATGAGCAGGGRATGCATACCCTGGCTAACCAGCGAGCTGAACCACTCCTTTCCTCTCAGCTGARCCCTGTGTATAGAAATGTTCTCTGTTCTGCTTTTCGTCCTTTCCAGTGGCCAGTGGAACATATTTTTTTTTCCCTTCTGCTTTTTTTGTGTGGATTTTCTGGATGTTTGTAGACAACCTCATGTTCTGACAGGCATTTTGCCCTTTGTTTACATCACTTCTCTAGCCTGGATTTTTCTGTGAAGGCTGAAATTAAAAACTTACAGAGCAAAATATTGCCTACAGATAGAATATGTAACTATAAGACGCTTCTTTGGTGTCTGATAAAGTGAATTAGTGAGAAAGAAAAATGTCAGAGRTGGAGRGAGTGAAAAAAATCACAAAAAAATGAAGTTATGARGAATTACGAGTTATAATACCTCTTGCTTCCCAGGTAAAAGCACAAGCACTGTAGTATCAGGCAAAATCTCTTTAGGCTCTGGGTAAAATATAGACATTATTTAAGAGATTAGACAGGTTTATTCACTGGCAGAAGGATGAAGGTGAAATGCTAATTGCTCAGGTTCCCTGGTGTGCCCAACCTGGCAGAACCTGTAGTGCTCCGATGTTCAGCCTGTTCTGGGATGGCATTTTACAGGAGCATTAAGAATGTAAAATTTTCATGGGAGGTGTTAACATCATCAGATTATGGATCATTTGCTGTGTAGGTGGCTGTATAGCCTGTGAGTTTAATAAAAGTTTTCCAGCTATTAATTACTAATTACTGGTTTAAAGACTAAACCAGTTTTTGAAACAGAGTTGCTCAGGCATCATATATAATCTGCTTGGGTTTTTTTTTTTTCATGGCAACGAATATAGTTTTTAATTCTGCACATTTATAATGTTTTTAGCAG
This sequence comes from Malurus melanocephalus, assembly GCF_030028575.1. Classification (NCBI taxonomy): domain Eukaryota; kingdom Metazoa; phylum Chordata; class Aves; order Passeriformes; family Maluridae; genus Malurus; species Malurus melanocephalus. Next base: position 41,771 of record NW_026623709.1, read on the forward strand.
ATTGCTGGAAGAATGGTCAGATTTATCACCAGCATTGATTTTATGATCTGATTCTGATTTTTTTTGTTGAGGTTAAGTGGTGTGGGCARCACTGATACCATCACTTACATAGATAGTGACTTGTTCCAAAGCAAGCCAGTGCTTGACTGTTAATTGCTTGACTATTAATTGCATAYTAATATAAATTTGTAAAACCAAATGTAGTTTTATTTTTTTTTTGCCTGTTGAATTTTGTGGGAAGAGTGAACTGGAAGGTCACTGGGTCTGAATTCCATATTACTGGAAGGGGAGGAGGGACTGCTAGAGGTGTAGAGTGGTTTGTTGCTTTAGGTAGTTGCTATTTCAGTCATTATTTGCAACCCAGTGTGCATAATCCTTGAAAAATTATTTCCTGGATCAATTTAAATCAAGGAGCACAACCATATATTTAAGTTGAGGACAGCAGCTGCATGTCTGAATTTAAACTGCTGGAGCAGACTGGCTGATAGTGCTTGCTCTTCCTCTACTGGCACGTTCTGCTGTTCCTGGAAAAGACAGGATCTTCATCATGGAGAAAAATTGTGCTCTGGTCAGTTTGAATTTGGTGGTGTTTTCCTTGGTCTTCCCTGCCTTTCCTCCTGAGACTGGCTGCTGGGTTCTTAATGTCACGCTCAAGCTCTGGGAAGGTGCCTGAGAAAACATTGAAACTTTGTTTAGGACATGACCTGTATTTTTCTGGAATCCTTTTCGGTCAGTACATAGTTTAAACAGCATTTGGCTCTTATGATAATTATATTTAAATAGCAATTTCCTTGCTTGTTCTGCACTTGGAACKTTTATTAGTAAAGAGATGTCCTTTACACTTGGAGGTAAAAATTTGGATTAGGTAAATTGACCTGTGAATAAGGAATTGAGGAATGAGTTCCCACTCTGCTCTTATGTGATGGTGTATGATTGCTAGCTTTCAGTTTTGTCTCCTGAAAATCCTGCTTTCTGGTACAGGGTTTGGAAGCTGCCAAAAATGAAAGTAAAGTTGGCTTGGAAACTGCTGTATCCTTTAACATGAATTATGTATATTGATCCAAAATAAGGAATTATTCCATAATGTAAGTCCAGAGTCAAATGTTTGACCTGTACTGTGTTTCACCAAATAACCAGTATTTAATGGGCTGATACTTCCTTAATTCCCAGATCAGTGTTTTGTCTTCTGCATTCCCTGAATTCCATTTYTAGTGAGAGAAGCTTAATTTTGAAAGGAAAGCTGTGAAAGTTGTCTCACCTGGAACCGGGAAGCATTTTCCACAGAGTTTTGGTGGAAAAATCTCTGGCATGAGACACTTCAGTCTGTTTTGTTGAGCATAGTCTGCCTTAAATTCTTTTACAGTCATCAGTTTTTTGGGTGAACTTATACTGTKTGTGAGGCTACGGTGCTGATGAGTATTAAAGATGTGTTTATAGCTTACATTAGCAATGTATATCTTTACATATAATCCCTCTGTCGGGTTTTGTGGCTTCCCCCAGTGGAACTATTACAGATATTGTGGAATGTAAGAACATCCTTGCAGTGTTGGAAAATGTGGAAGGCCTAAATCTACTTCCTGGCCTTCATTARATTTTTCCATATGTGCATTAGTCAAACAGAAATACTCTGCTGAGCTTGTGATGCTTCCAAAATACAACACAGGGGATTTACACAGATGTGTGCTAGACATTGCTTTCCTTTAATCTACTTTAAAATGATTTGTCCTGTCCCAAAGAGATGCTTTTGGAAATGAGGAATGAGCAGTACTGAAGTGCTGCTCCACCAGAACTGTGGAAGATTGGGAAAGTTAAAGTTCAGTGACTTTTCTTGTGATTGCTGTAGAAATCCCCTTGCTCACACTCAAACTAAACTACTTTCCAGCTAGATGTGAAATTTTCTCAAAATGAAAACTGAACTTGTTTATCCAGCAGTTGTAGCTGGTGATGTTTTAAACTSTGGCAAATTTTACTCCAATGTTTTGTCTATTGCTACAAATTCAGTTAACTGAAGAGTTCAATCTCTTCATCTTTTTCCTTGAGTATTGAAAAACAGAATTCATGCTATTCTTTCTATTAAGCCAGGGATTTATTTCTACTCAKGGGGTCTTCTGGTATYTTACCTAGGCTTGGTTARAAGSCTGAATTTCAWATATSCTAGTGTCCTCAAATATCCTTGTGTCTTGGACATGTACAAATGAACAGAGWRWRARAWRWGWRWAARARAMWSTKTYWSAKAWWMTYWYAWWMWCWSMGWKYWCWMWWRTMWCWSKSRYWTWWRWKWTWTTYTYWTAWAAWAKMRSMKAKAKRTKWKWWARWRYAYAKARAARAKMTSTKTTWKWGWKMTMWMAMWKYTYWWAAATTTAAATGCAAAGTTAGTGCAGGGAAAGAATGAACCTTGGTAATTTTTCAAACTTAGAAGATTCTCAGCATCACTTGGCAGTGAAATTGCATCTAAACTATAATCCCTAAATGTTGAGACAATTAGGCTGGTAATCATCTGTGATGCGTGAAGTTACTGTGGGTACCAACATAAGTGAATAAGCCTGACTTTATTTTTTCTCCTGTTTGTTTTTCCTTTGTGCTAATACCGATATTCCCAGCCTGGAGCYGGGAGCTTTCACCAACAAGGATTTGAATCTCTCAGTGACACAGTCAAAAGTTTAATCTGTGATTTAGGGTTGTTGAGTGTCACTGGAAGTTATGTACTGGCTCTGATAACTTGGAAGTGACCTCAAGTTGTGCTGGGAGAGGATTAAATTAGAAATCAGGAACAGATTCKTCACCAAAAGGGTTGTCCAGCCCTGGCACAACTGCCCAGAGCAGTTGTGGARTCGCCATCCCTGTTGGAATTTTCAAGACACATGGATGTGGCACYTGGGGATATGGTTTAGTGGTGGCCTTGGCAGTGCTGGGTTGAAGGTTGGACTTGGTGATTTTAACAATCTTTCCCAACTCCGAGTGATTCTGTGGCTTCTTGAGTGTTCACTACACTGCTGCAGTTTTAGTCACTATTGATAGTATTTAATTCCTGGCGTGTCTGGAGGAAGAACTGATGAATCAAAGGATCTTGTTTAAAAAAGTCTTAGAAGTCTGGGGGGAGGGTGTGAAGAAAAAGTACTTCCTAACTTGCCTTACTAGAAATGCCTGCATCAGGGCAATTTTGCATTTAAGAAACAGTTTGGTTGGTCTGGCAGTGATGATAGACAACTTAAAAAACATTGAAAAAATCAAGAACCTGATTTTAATTGAGCTGTTTCTGGACCAGAGCTAAGTAATGCCTGGTTTGTTGTCCAGTGTAGTCAGCTGTGATCTGATAAGTATATTTCTGTAACATGATTTCTAAATCCTTCAGTTTATTTTTGTTATGCTGGACTTACTAAGCTTTTTTTTTTTTTTTTGATCGAAGTAGGTTTATAATTATAGTGGATGAGGATGTGAGACTGCTGAGGAGATGAAGTAAAATAGAGCAGAAAGTTGGCAAATCACATGACATTATAGTATTTAAAACTATGCGCTCTTGTACATGTTTTACTCAAACTTTGTTTTGTTATSCAAAAGTTAAGAAATCCTGTGTTGTAAAATAGCAACCCCAAAAAACAACACCCAATCATAAAAAAACTTTTTTCCTAAATGGATCTAAATAATACATGATAACATTGCTTTTGAAATGTATTTCAATCATGACTTTTTCATATCTTTACATCCTTCTTTAAGCAGAGAACTTCCAGTGGGAAGGAGAGAAACTGTAGCAGAATCTAAAAAGCATTTTTTGACCTGCTTTAGGGGGCAACCATAGGTACATGCAGGTTTTCAAACATTGCAGCCGGGTGGTTCAAAACCAGCATGAGTTGTAATGAGTGTTTGGGAATTGCACGAGAAAAAAAAAAAACTGTAGTTCTTTCCAGATCCATTGGGTTTTTTGGTGGTGAGTAGTTTTTTTCCCCCATTTTTCTCGGTTAAGACTGTGTGTACATTCCAGTGTCTAGGCTGGGCAGGATTATCTCTGTGKATGCTTTCTGTTGACTGCTGAGATGGTTCCACATGTTTGGAATAGTTTGGTCCACCACGTCTTACAGTGGACTTAATGGAAATCTAGTCTGTATATTCCAGTTACTGTATTCTTCCCAATCTCTTTTGGGATGATKGTAGGAAAAACTGAAAAAATCATCACGTGGACAACTCTGGAGCAAGTATTTAGTCCGTTTCCAGCCAATCTGTGTTTTCCTAGCCCTCCAAGTGCTTTTTGCAGTGTACTGGCACAGTACCTCCATGGTTTTCTAGAAGAGAGTCTGAATTCCAAGTCCTCTTAGTGATGCCTTTGCCCTTTCYTGCACAGCTGCTCTCTGAAGAGCCATATGAATGTGCCAAGCAAAGCGAGTGTTTAGGATTTGTTTATTCTTAAAGACTCGTTCCTAAAGTCATGGATTTCTCTAATAGCAGCACCATGAAAATATTTGGGTTAGATGCAAATTATAGCAGCCTTAAACCTCATTTGCTRTGTATTCTGCAAAGTCATCTTATTTCTCCCTTCCACCCTGGAGCAAAGGAAAACGCTCCCTCAGTGATTGTCAAGCCTGAACCCACAGAGCTGTTTGCACTGAGTAGTCCCCAGACATGGGGACCTCTGTCATTCCAGCAGAGATCAGCCAGCAGTTGGCACAAAGGATATGATGGTTTCTGGGTTGGTAAAAGGAAAAATTATCTCCTTCCAGCAATTGCAAGACCAGCGTCTGCCTGGGTAGTAAAAAGAAACTTGCATTGTGCTTTGCCAAGAGTTTTCTGCATGGACCCATCCACTTTTTAGTGATGGGAATGCTTACAGCAGGGCTTAGCTGCTGATAGTGGTGCAAGCAGCCGGGTTAGGAAATGAGGCACACCAGTGCTGCCTCTGAAATTGCTCACTGTGTTAATAAAATGGCTACTCCTGCTTTGCCTTTCATAGCAGAGGTACCACRTTGTCTCATTTTTTTAGTAGTTGCTTTCCAGTGGGAAGGGGGATTGGGAGTTCACTCCAGTGTGAACCCCTCATCCAGGTCCAGCTGCTCATCTTTTAGTCACAGTTTGTGCTGGCACTGATATGAACTAAAGTGGAGAASTGATCTGACTAAAGAAGTTATTTATGCAAATCGTTATTATAGCTGCTGGTGTAGGGAGGGGGAGGATCCTCTGTGAGTGGGTGGGGTGGTCCCTCTTGGCAGTGTTGTATATTCGTGCTAGACTCGATCTTGTATCCACATCCGATGATTAGAAGTTATCTCAAACCACGTTTAACGGGTTGCTTTTTTTTTGCAGGAAAAGCTTGCGTAAAACTGTTGGTACTTGYGGCAGCTCGAGGGCAGACAAATACTTTTTTTTTTTTATTTAATGTCTTGTGAAAATTACATGGGATGTTGTTGTGTTAATGGAATTTTCGCTTCTAAAGTTTCTCAGATTTTAATCTAGGTGTCATATCTKCAAAGCCTCCCTCCGGGTACTGTGTAGGAGTTCTGTGATGTCCAGAAAAAGGGCTTTACATGGAAAGAGGYGTTTGCCATTAAAATATGCATTTGTTTGTTTCTTACCGTCTCATGGCTGCTGGAGTGCATGAATTCCTCCAAGCCCATAAATTTTCCTAAACTGTTACAGCAAATTGGCTTTGTACACATGGACTTACRTCTTCAATGTTCGTTTCATCTTAATAAATTAATAATCCATGTGTTCTTAAAAGTTTCTAATTCCATTGACATTGCTATCTTTATCTTTCACATTTCTTTTTAGCCTTGATTTTGTGTGAGCTGCCTGTCCCCTTTCTCTCTGCTGAATAATTTTTGTCTTRTCTAGCTGTAGTGATTGAGATCTTCCTTGGTTGTGGCAAACTGATCTTTGACCTGGAGAAGCAAACAAATCTACTTCTAAAAATATGATATTTGGGATCTGTCCCAGGTATAAAATACCTCTTTCCAGCTGGGCATTATCTGACCRTGTAGGAGTGCCAATTCCTGCAAATGTTGCTCAATGTACGAAGAGTTTATTGTCTAATGTTTAAACAAACACAGTGGAATCGTAAATAAAATTTATTCTGTAGGGTAACTTGTCTTCTTGCGTTCCAGGATTAGGATAAAGTTCCATAAAGGAGAAAAGCCATACAGTATTATCTAGTTTTATCTGCCTTTGTATCCCTAAAGTATTTAATACAAGATACATATATTTAAGTTCAACATTTTTTCCTCTCCAGACAGAAAGAGGTATTAAGAATTTATTAAATACCGTGTCTTGCCTGTGGCATGGTATAGGAGACTGCAGGTGCGATTATTCTCCAAAGCAAGAGTCTTGTGGTTTCTAATGGTGACGTAGCTTTCAGACTGGCAGCTTTTTTTAGAAATCCATGTCTCAGTTCCCAAATTCTTCCCTTTGCTTAGGTTGATTCATTTTGTCCTAGTTTGTAATTAAAGACAGGGCCAGGTTTTCTTTTGCAGTTGAGCCTCTTTGCACTGCGTATGATGTTCTTAACTGGATGTTTAATTATGTARAGCCATGTTCTTTATGTGTGATGGGGTTGGAGCAGAGGGCAGCGCTGTTTTATTGCAGTATCCCGAGTGGGGATGGGTGAATRAAGCAGCCACAGACCTGGATCGGCACTGGCACTGCTGCGTTAATAAACGCTGTGCTGTAATGGGAAGTAGCTAAAGGGAGGGGGAACCTCAGTTTTATTCCTGCACGTGTGAAAATCCAAGGTGTTCTCCATGCCTATGGWTAGACACAGCCATTTGGCCAGCTTTCGAAAGTGTTCAGATTTAAGAGGCCACCCTGGCTCCTGGCTGTGTCCCTTGTCTCCTGGTCGGACTGCTTGGATACCGTTGCTACTGCGGTGATTTCGGGCTGCGCAGTGTGGAAAGAGCCAGCTAATTTCTCTGTCTGTTAATGCTCAACCTCTGACTTAACCTCCTTCCCTTCGGAGCTTTCATTGGAGCGCTTTTTCCTCCAGCCCTTTGTAGTAATCCAGATGCTCGTGTTCTTTTCCTCCTACACAGCAGATGGAGATGGCATAAGCCTTTTGATGACTGTTTCCTTCTTTTTACATAAGTTTTTTGAGCTGACAAGTTCGTTAGTTGGATGTCGTAGAGCTCACAAGCCCTGTCCAGCAGGTGGTGCATTGTCACCTTGCCAATAATTATATATGTTTTAGGGATTTTTTTTTCTTTTTTTTTAAAGTTTTATTTGGGACTTGAGCTTTATTGCATGGTTATAGGAGAGAAAGCAGATGTATCATGTAACTGTCATGATGAATCTATTTAATTTTAGCCAAAAAATAACTTTTGAATTTGTTAAATACCTAAGTATTGTACTATTTCCAACTGAAGAAAGCAACTCARTTTTGCTGGTTGAAGAGTTGAACTTCTGCTTTGTTGTGTGTTGTTCTGGACTTGTAGCTCATGAAAAATACTTGTTAAAATTTGGCATGACTTAGGTGGCTATCTTCCATGCTCCAGGAAAACTTAAGTAGGTTAGCAGTCCTCTTTTTCCATTTCAGTATTGACTGTCTCCTAAAGGAGAGTTTTTGGCTTACTAACCCTCCAACTGCTGATCATTTTGACCTTATTGAAAACTTCTTACCCACTGAGGTGAATAAGCCCGATTTTTCCACTCTGTTACAAACTTAGGCCTGTGTCAATTCATCTGTTTTACATTTATTTCACAATTTGGATTTTTTTAATTTCGCAATTTGGAGCTCCGTTTCACAACACGAAGCTTGAAGGCGTATTTTGATGGGTCTTGTAAAATARCAATGTAGAAAATCTTTAATAAAGGAGGGGGAGAACCTGAGTCTGTACCTAATGATTTAGATGGTTGCATAAGAATGTTACTGGTCTGAATATACAACACATTTATTGAGGATGTAAAATATGCAGCTCTTATTTAAACTGCTTATGACTTCTTGTTTTTTAGGAATATCTTGGTGGATAAACCCAATGATCAATCCTCACGATGGTCTTCAGAAAGCAATTATCCTCCCCAGGTAAGCTCCTGAATCTCTGTTACTCTGTAGCTGTATTGTACACCTTAATGTATAATGGGCTTTTTATTTTAAATGTGGGCTTCTGCTATTGAGATTGACATATTTATAGGCWTCCTTCTCTGAGAAAAATACAGGTTGTTGGTACATTAGTTATTTATATTTCTAGCAATTTGTGATCTTTCTGGAAGTGCTTCATTGCGTGGGAAGTTTCAGGTTTCCTCCTTGGCAATCGTGGTCRTGCTGGAAATAATCAAACCTTATGGTGAGATTAAGCTGCTAATGAGGCATGCAGGTCCCCCTTTGTCAGCCCTACTGGAGGCTGTTGTAGCTCCTTGGCCTCAAATCCCAGATCTAAGGAGCTTGTGTTTGTTTCTCCTAACAGCACATTCAGAAATGTGGCCTCTGGTTAGAGACACAAGTATCACCTCTTCTGCTGGTTAAGCACCTTATTAAAATAAGATATATATTGATTTTAGCATCTAATTTGCTTTCTCACTATTAAGGCTGTTAGATTATCCAGAAAATACTTTTCCACTTTTTATTTTTCTCCAATGAGTGTTGTTCTTCTCTCTGTGTTAGATCTGTACCTTATTATTCTGATATGGTTTGGTCAGCTTCTATGTGTCTTATGCTGCTTGTTTTCAATTCTTTGTCTAAAACACTGATTCACAGCAGAGTGTTGTGCACAGTATCTCATGCAACATTCTGTTTTTCTACTTACTTAATCCAAGTATTCCTCATGAGTGAAATCCCACAGGATTTTTCTCCACGTAAATCATGCTGCTTTGCCTTGGAGTTTTGTTAAAAATCCATAGTCTGCACTATTGGCTCCCTGGAGTAGCAGGTCGTYTGCTCCAATTGAAGAGCTTTCACCTGGATTTTCGATCAATCCTTCTATGTCATTGTTTGTATGAAATTAGGGTTTTGTTTTTTTTTTAAGAAAAGCTGTCCTTTGTATTCCATTAACATGTTCCTTAAACTTGATTGTGAAGACTGATATTGATCCTCTTGATGTCTCTGTGCATCTACTRCTGTTTTAATTTGATTATTTTACATATTTATATTTTGATGAACAACRTAGGATATTAGTCCATAGCCTGAAGCAGTTTTAGTCTATCTAGGAACTATGGATTGCAGAGTAATGGGTATTGAGCATGGATTGTATCGCAGTCTGTGCCATCCTTTCTTTTCGTTCATGCAGGAAGCATGTGGGGTTTTTTTGGGGTGCTTTTGTTCCCAGGGCAGGGTTGGCTCATGGTGTGTCTTTGGACTGGGTTTTTCTTCTGAGATGTGCTCTTAGTTGTTGCTCAAATTTRCTCTTTAATTTTGAGCCATCCTGAATATTTAGTGCTTTTAAAAATCTGATTCTGAAATGGGAACATACCTCCYGTAAGTGGATGCTTTAGAATATTCCCAATTTATCCTTAAGGCTGGCAAGCAGTGATGCAGGTTACACTCAGACATGTAGATTAAGCAGGGATTAATTAGAGTGGCAGACTTCTATACAAACCCACATGAGCTTGTTAAAGAGATGTCTTCCAAAAATTTTATGTGTATGAGTCGTGACCTGAATGGAGATGTTGTTGCAGAATGACTTGACTCAAGCCCTGGAGAGTTGGGCACTGCTCTGCATGCTAAGCAAGGCATTTAAACYAAACTTTTTGGTAGAAAAGAGACGAATTAACACTGGTGTTAATCTACCTGTGTGTCCCAAATTGAGACATAAATTTGGTATCCAGAATTAAGTTCCTCCTTGAAAAAATTAGTCCTTGTAGTGGCAACTGAAATTGCCAAGTCAGTATTTTAGTTTTATTCTATTACTTAAAGACAAAACTRACAGAAAACCTGGCTGCCTAACTGGAAAAAACAGTGCTGCTGGATCCTCTTGCTTGAATCTCTGGATCAAATAGTGAGAATATAAAATGSTGTGTAGTTGCTCATGCACTCAGCAAGCCAAATCCTGAGCACTGTATTTGCAGTGCCTTTATACTATATAAAGAACTATATACTTCAGCTAATTCTCGTGTTKCTAATCTGAGTGTTTAATTATTCATGCAAAGCATTTTTTACAGTTTAATTTCTGTGTTGAAAAATTAGTTGGAAAGAGGAAATGGGAAATTAAAATCTTCAGAAGAGTCCTGTGTGCAAAGAGTGCAGTTTTTGTTGTTTCTGTGTATATAAAAGCAGTTCCCATTTGTGTTGTCTCATACTTGACAAAAGAACTCCAAATTTGGTTGCATTTTGATGAAAATAGTTRTTGTACCTTGTGCATTGAAAGACTYCCACATTTAAATGCAGGAACAACTTTTATGTAGTGTTCTGCTTTCTTGTTTTTCCCCGTGACTGAAGTTCTTTCAGCACAACTTTAGCTTGGAAGACTTCTGTTGAAACAATTGATGACTGAACTATAATTGTGGTGAGGAGAGAATTTGGGGAAAAATCAAGTTGAGTACTTCATATTCCAAAAAATATTGTTGTATACACATGACTTTAAATCCTTGGAATAAATGTTTCATATCCTATAGAAAATGAAGCTGCAAAGCGTTTTATGGGTGTTGTGTTGGCAGCACTTTAGTTAAAAACTGGTCACTCGTGTGGTGACGCACTTGCTCAAGTGTGTGGGTGGCCATAATGGTCTGGACAGGAAGTGAACTAAAACTCAGGGAAATAAAGCTYTCCTTGTTCCCAGCTTTATTAGCTGAACCCAGGGCTAAGGCACAACACAAGGACTGATGTTCTTCGTGCTCAATGTGAGATATTTTAATAAGCTCTGCAGTCCTGATCGCTTGTATTTGTCTCCTCAGTGCCTCACCTTAGTGCCAGGGTTTAGCAAGTCCCTGCTGAGGTGATGATGCTGTGCTGGCTTAGAGGTAAAAATATGAATGAGTCCCTGAACATKGGTTTATTCCCTTCTGTCAATGAGTGAAACAAAACCTTTCTGGGCACCATTTTTTCAGAGCATGAATCAGAAGAGYATAGGTAAAAACATCAAAATGTGTTCATCAGCTCAATGAAAATGCAGTAAATGTGCCCAAATCCATACCAAACATTTTTGAAAAGGGAAAGAAAGTGAAAGTGGAAGTGTAGTCACTTGAAATGCTGCCACATTACTGTTTTTAGTAAAGGATTTTCCTGGCTTCATGGATGTGGTAGAGTTAAATGATTCTCGTGGCCATGGAAGCCGCCAGTTGGTTATGAATGAGTGCCAGTGAAACGAAATACATCTGACAGCTGTTTTTCTGTTTATTAAACTAGATATCTTTCTTGAGTCTTGAAATAGATGACCCAGAAATTATCTGTTTAATAACAAACCTGTTATGTAGTAACCTATTCAGGCAGGAGAGGGCTGATGGTTCTATTTTTAATGTCTTTCTCGGCTTACATAGGAAGTGTGAAGCAATGAGGCTGGTGATGCTAAAGACCACAGCCTTGTCAGAAAAGCTCATCCTGGTGATTCCAGTGATGGTCTAATGTGGAAGACTGCAGAACAGCATTTAATTCCCCTGAGTGGCTTGATTAATAATGTGTAGAACAAAAGCATAGATTTTTATTTAACCACCAACTTAATTGCAAGAGCAGTTGAGATATTTATATCATGCCAAGGACAGCCCTTGTTATTTTGTGGGTTTTATTTTTACATGCAGTACAAGCTTCACTGTTCTCTAATTAAAAAAATGCTTGAGCAGAACTGGTTAAAGAGAAAGAAATTGATAAAATACAGCGTGACTCTAATTGTACAGGCAACTTGTGTAGTGCAGTCTGGAATCTGGTTCAGCATGTTTAATCACAGAACCAGTTAGGTTGGAAATGACCTCTCAGATCAYAGAGTCCAACCTTTGACCAATCACCACGTTCTCAGTGCCAGGGTCTAGTTAAATGCCACGTCCAGTTGTTTCTTGGATACCTCCAAGGCTGGTGACTCTACTCCCTGGGCAGCCCATTCCAGTGTTGTGGAGGTGTGAATTTTGAGTAGTTGAACAGTATATGTATAAACTTAGCGTTGTTGTCCAAACAATCATTTTCAGTTTTGCATCTGAAGACCAGTTTTCCTCTGATTTCCATCCTGCTGTGTAGATTGTATCAGGAATTAATTTAAAGCACATTAATAAAATTTGCGCCCAGTTGTGTGATGCAGCAGCCTRCATATGGTTGTCATCAAATAGTAGCACAGACCAGAGCTTCAGAAAGTTTGGAATTTTCTGCAGCTCCCAGCGTGACAAGGTTGGACTTGCCTTTTTTKGGGGGTGCTCTGTAAGGAGCTGTTGGGGTGCTGTATTTTTTTACAAATATGTTCAATCAGAAACCAGAAGTTTTGCTCTTCTAATGTTTTGTAGTATTTATTTTTGTTAATGTTGTGATTTGAGGCCTAACAACTGGGCTGAGGTTTTTGCTCAGTCATGCCAATTAGTATCTGTGTGCCATGTTCTAATGGACAAACACTTCAGTTATAATTTGGATTTTTGGAATACTGCATGAAAACGTAGACATTAAATGTACTGATGTTGCTCATAGCAATAAAATGGAAAAGTGTCAAAAATCTTGGTGTAAGCATTTGCCTGAAATCTCTTGACTTGTTCTTTCCAGGTTGAATAAATCACTTGATCTTACAGACACTTCTGTCACATCTTTTGGAGCTACAGAGAATAGTCTGTCACAGCKAAAATCCTGGTAGCAGTCCAAAAATATCCATGCAGCCAGCTGTTAGCAGCTCTTGAGGCAGTGTGTTTTTAAAACATCAGTGGGATTCGTAGCTGGTACCCACACAGTGGGAGTGGTGTGTTTTGTACAGAAACCCAAAAAGTGCATCTATATATTTTTATATATGTCATGGAATTGCAAAACAGTTTGGGTTAGAAGGGAGCTTAAAAGATCATTTCATTCTAACTCCCTGCCAAGTGCAGGGACACCTTTCACTAGACCAGGCTGCTGCAAGACAGTCTGGCCTCAAACTCTTCCAGGGGTAGGGAATCCACAAACTCCCAGGCAAGTAACCTGTGCCAGGGTCTCACCACCCTCACAGTAAAGAATTTATTCCTAATAGCTGATCTAAATTTATCTTTTGGTTCGAAAGTCTTCCAGCTTGCTATGTGTGTGTATGCATTAAAAAATAGAAAAACACGTATCTAGGCACAGGGTTTATAGCAAGTTCCCTTTGTTTCCATATCAATCAGCAGAGAATTCACAAAAAAAGGTTGAGTTTAGCTTTTGTGCTTCTATTTTCTGTAAGGTCTGCATGACTCAGCAGGTGGTGGGATGTGTGGAAGTGGGAAGGAGGGCGGCAGAGTTCCCTCTCTATCTGTAGGGTTAAGAAATCACTGCTGGCCATGTGGAGTAATTGTTGTGCCTTGCTTCCTTCCAGGCATAAAGGATTTTACTGCAGTCCTGGTTTTCTCTCCTTTAATTTAGGGTAAGAATTGAATAATGCAGGATGACATTTGTGCCAAGTTATTGCAAATCTTGTGTGGTACTTGAGAAAGTATGTGTTCATGGCCCAGGCATTAGGTTTGGGATTCCAGCAGGATTAAGAATTGCAATTGCTGGTAGTGCTGGCTTCACTTTTCCAGCTTTGGGAGAAATCTGCAGGGAAGATATGATGGTGTAGGAGGAGTTCTTAGACATTGTGTACTGTCTGTTCTTTATGGGAATTTTGGCAGCAGGCTGTGCCATGTATCAAGTGCTGCCTTGCTCATTAAAGGACCGTCCTTTTGCTCGTTTCCTTTTTGTGCTTTAGAAAATCAGTTTTCTGTATAGAATTTTAGTGGATTCTTTTTTTGAAGTTTGGGAAATACTTTGGAACAACAGCATGGCTTGCTGCTACTTAATCTAACCTTGGGTTCCTGGTGTTTAGGTGGATGGTGTTCTTCACAAAACTAGAAATTTTTCATTCAAAGTATTTGGGAAAGCACCAAAGCCATCTTCCGTTTTACCCTTACAGTGCTGATACTGGCTTCTTTTCTTCATTTAGAAAAAAATTAAAATGTTGGAAATATCTTTGACAGTAAATCTGCTATTAGTACCTATCTGCATCCTCATCTAACTGCTCTATGTACAAGTATTTCTTTTAATCTAAGTTTTTGGAAATGTAGTGGGAATCAGCCATTGAGGTCACACCTTTATCTGTCACAGCATTATCCTGATGCTCTCTAGAACAATGTCAGTACTACTCCCAGCTTGAGAATTAGTTGCTTTATAGGGCTGAGACAAAAAAAAAAACAAAACAAACTGAGAACTAAATGGGTGGGCAAGTTTTTTCTGCTGCTCTCCCAAAAGTTACCTTTCTAGGTAAGATTGCCCTGCTGATGGAGTTGTATAGCACAGGAGATACTACTCAGTCTCTGCTCAGGATCCACAGAAAGCAGCCACACACATGTAAATAACTGTACTTGATGTCGATGAAAGACCAAAAATCAGGCATTGTGTCTGGCTGGCCAGTGCTGCTGCTTGGAGGACAGGGCCACCAGCAGAGGCTGTGGTGGGAGGTGTCTTATGATGTGCTGATCTGCTTGTGCTGGAGTCCTGATGACAGGGTTTTGTAACAAAATCAGCATGATGAGTAATTGTCATTTTGTGCTCTGCCTCGGTGCTCTGTGGTGTTCTGCTTATTTCTGAGAAAATAGGGAAGAGAATGAAACACACTGTTTTCAGATATAAAACTCGATGTGTTCTGCAAAACAAGGTGTCTCCAGACTACAARACCTGTTGGGTAGGGGAAGGTGGTCGATGGTCCCTTATAGATGGTGCAAGTACTTCCCTGCACCTGCTTTKCCCTAGGAACAGACCTTTTCCTCCAGCAATGCTGCTGAAGCTGGTAGCGGTGGCCTGAGTATAAATAATCTAACTTTTCATAAACAGATTTTGTCCACACAGTGTAAGAAGGGARCAAATGTTCACAAGGGAGAACATTTCCATTATTTTCTGTGTAAAGCTCCTTTACTGTCATTARGTGGCTCAGTTTTGTTTAATAGCAGTTGGTTCCTGTGTTCTCCACACACCAAACTTTGTATTCAGTGGTTAAACAGCATCAGCCCAGAGAGCAAAAGTAATTTGATGTTCTCTTAGCATGTGGAACATACTGTATTTATCTAATTGTGTATTCAGTTTAGGTTTCATTTCAGGCTGTAGTGGGCGTTTGAATCTTCACTCTCTGTAGCTTGATCCTATTTGCCAGATTTCAGGAAGTCTTGCGTCCAACTTAAAGGAATGTATGTAAGCCCTGAATAGARTTGCTAGCAATAAGTAGTTCAACCAAATCTTTTTCCTCGATAAACTGCTTTTAAAGTAATATTCTTAAAAAACCTTTTCTTCATTCTAGGAAAAAAAAGAGAAAATAACATGGTGGGAAGGTTTTATCTCCACTTTCACTCTCTGGCTTTGTAAACKGAATATTTGGAAGCTGTAATGCTTCTCCCTTAGTGTGTTTTGCAGCCTTGGTTTTAATATTAAAACTCACTGTTATCTCTTCCACAGTATTTAATCCTGAAGCTTGAAAGACCTGCCATAGTCCAGAGCATCACATTTGGCAAATAYGAGAAAACACATGTCTGCAATTTAAAGAAGTTTAAAGTCTTTGGTGGGATGAATGAGGAGAATATGACAGATCTCTTATCCAGGTAAGATGTGATTCCATCAGCCCTRGGAACTGTAAAGGCTGGACCAAAATGCTCTTCCCCTTGGCTCCCCAGCAGACACATAGCCAGCAGTGGAGCAGAACTGTGGTTGTGACCCTGTCATTGACTGCCCTCATGTTTGTGGTCAGGTCAGACAGTAGCAATCCCAATGCTCACTCCAGGAAGCCTTCCTTATCCTGCTCTRACCACAGAGGATTTGTGGAGAGCGAGCTCTTGGGAATTTGGAAGAGCTGAGTGCAGTTTGCAGCGCTGCTGGATTGCAATTCCTTCCTTCCATGTGCTTGAGGCACAGGAGAAATTGTTCCCCAGGTGTGGGGAACTTTAAAGTAACTTTTAAAAGCCCAAGTAACYACCCCATGTCAAAAACCTTGTTGCAGCCATAAAGATCTGAGCTAGTCAGCTGCTCTGCCTTTCTTCAAATGGGTAAATAAATCAAACTGGCAGATGGAAMACCTGCATTTTCCTTTGTTTAGTTCCATACCAGAGTTGTACTGATAGGGATGAAAGAAAGGCTTTTGGCTGTTCAGGCCATCCAGAACTTCTGAGTWGTTCCTAATGTAAATTTGCAAGGACCTTTTAARGAGTCTGCTATTTCAGAAAGGTASATGAGMGTTAAATATCCAGGAGTACAAGAGYAGCAAGAAACAGAGTGTTTTGGGAGGCCTACAGAAGAGAACTCCATTTTCTGGGAATGTATGGGGTTTACACTCTCTGTAGTCAAACAGAAGAGCCATGGAGAAACATGGGAAATTCTGTATTGCAGGTATCGTTCAAGGACCTTATAGAMTCTTTCCACAACCCTTCTCACACTTTTGCCCTCATTGAATAGACCAATCTTGAAATTTGCCATTATTGCTGTTASAATTGTGGGGGAAGAGGTCTTCTAGTATCATAGTAATTTAGTATCACAGTAATTAAAATACATTTAAAATAATTTCACTTGTGATGAAGTTAAAAAAAATTCATCATTTTGGGACCTGTACTTGAATTTTCAGTAACAACAGACTTAAGATTTTTGATAAATTGTWCTAAATATTTGATATTTTTAAAAAGCAGTGCTCATAAATGATTCACAAAGCACTTTGTCAGGGTGATAATTTTGAGATCTGATCCCTCTCCCTCTTGAGAATGAAAGAGTGCAGTTCATCAGGAGCTGAAGTCTCAGGGTTCCAGGTACAGGTTCCCTCCCAAAAATCCCAGTACTGCTCCCAGGGAAGCACAGGTTGGTGGAGAGCAGCCCAGGCCTTGGTCCAGCATGTGTACTTATGATTCAGAGTGGTATGAAACAAGCTTTGCGTTTCAGGCGTGACCTAGATTGCATTTATTAGCTAGTCCTAAAATCCAAGGTAAGATTTAGTAACCTTATTTATTTTTTCCCACAGTGGCTTAAAGAATGATTATAACAAAGAAACATTCACCTTGAAGCATAAAATTGATGAACAGATGTTCCCCTGTCGATTCATTAAGATAGGTAAATGCATTTTTTCAGCATTCTGAGTAGAAAATAATCTCTTCTGATACTCGTGCCAGTCTTGGCACTTGTGACTTCATTGTACTCAGGCAAAGTATCCACAATAGCTGTTCCATTTCATCATCTTCTATGTTGGTTAGATTGGAACACAGTGAAGTCCTGTTAATAAGAAATAGTAACTTCATAATTTAAATCCTGGGGAGTGAAAGCAAAACAGAGCAATTTTCAGAAATACAGCTGTTGAGTCAACTAATTGCGGGAGAAGCTGCTTACTGTCCTCCTATGAATTGCTGTATAGAGCTTTAAATAAATTACTGAGCTAAATACCAGTAAAAGTTTCAGCACTGACAGCCCTAGAGTCTGAAAAAGCTTGAAAAGTTTCRTTCTTAAACACACTCACAACACGTAAAGCAACAGCAGAAGCCTCCCTTGTTCTCTTCCTGCTGCTCTAATCACCATGTCTCACTCACCTCTGGCTAAAGATGACATGTAGGGACAGGGAAAGGTTGTACCCCCTGATGTCTGGTTTGGCTGGGACAGGGGCTGAGGGGGTGTCCCCAAAGTTGAGGTACTGGGACATGTGATGGGAGCAGGTGAGGATATCTCTTCCTTGCTTTTTGCAGGCCAGAGAGAACCAGAGTCTTAGAGTTGTTGGATTTAATCCAAGAATTTGGAAGCTTTCAGCTTGCTCAGTAAATTTATCTTTCCCTTCCTACCTACTGAGATAGTACAAGAATGACTGGGTTTAAACTAGCTGTTTAAGGTTAAAAATAGAGCAAGGAGGTAGTTGCTGAAAAATGAGATAAGATCCTGTTGGCTAATTTAGATGAATTTAGGAATGTTTTGATGTGTTGGATAGTTAATTCCTTTGCCAAGACTCAGATGATAGTGGCTGTTTAGGGGCTCCCCTTGGAGCCCTTTGCTCTAATGTGTTCTCTTTGAATCTCCTCATGTTTGAACTGAAAGCTTCAGGCTGGGAATCCAGTAATCATTCCTGGGGTTTCCTGTTCTTAGAGAAGTAGAGGATTTGGTTGTTCACTGGGCTGGTTTCTGGCTGCTACTTTTGGAAGWAAGTGTTGTGCTTGGCTTTAGGAAACCTCAAGAGTAGCAGAGGAATAGAGTTAAAGGTTGACTACATCAGGGAAGTGAAATGAATTTTTTTAAGTTTTATTTTTTTATTCTGAAGCTTCCAGCATTAGGTTTTTGGAAAATATTATTTTTCAGTGGCTAAAAACCAGCAAGTAGTTCCTAGAGGGCTGAAGGGGCCATTGGAAATATTTTTGGCTGCTTCTCTGGATGTGTAAATTGTATTCCAGAAAAGTGTGTTCTGATGCAATAAAGTGTAGCAGTGAGTTGAAACATGTTATGAAAACGAAATGCTGATTAATTTCTACTACCAGGATGTTTTCCTCTAAAATTATGTGGGTTTTCTTGGAATGGGATCTTCATGTAGCACTTTCCTCAAGGGCATGTAGTGATAGGACAAGAGGAATTGGTTTTATCTGAAGGAGGGTAGATTTAGATTAGATATTAGGAGGAAATTGSTGATTGTGAGGGTGGTAAGGCCCTGGCACAGGTTGTTCAGAGAAGCTGTGGCTGTCTCTGAATCCCTGGAAGTGTTAAAGGCCAGGTTGGATAGGGCTTGGAGCACCCTGGGATAGTGGAAGGTGTCTCTGCTCACGTCAGGGAGGGAAGTTGGTTGCTCTTTCCAGTCCSTTCCAACCCAAACGATTCAATGAATAAGCATTCTCTGTTATATACATTAAGTTTGCATTGAGTTACCAGTTTCTCACTAGTGATGGTTTGAGCTGAGTTTTTCTTTAACTCTGGCTATAATTTCATTTCTTGAAGCTGTCTTCCATGAAGAAATTCCTGTGCTAGGACAGAACTGGAAATGATCCTTTCACCCAAACCACTGAAAGCCTCTGGTTGATGGCTGGTGTCATTTTGTTGATGAAGTTGTGAGACTGTTTTTTGCTGTGAAACAACTGCAAAACACTGTTACGAAATTCTGTTATTTTTCAGATTCACAGCTTGAAAATGTTTTGAGTTTGTTAAAATTTCCAAGCTGCTAGCCAAAGTAACTCAAAATTTCAAGCACCGTGCTGTGTTCCTTGTAACAGTGCCAGGAAACAAGGCCAAAATCTGCCCTTTTGGACTCTGKGGGACTGACACGGCGAAATCCCGCTATCAGTGAGGTTTGGCTTTGGGGGTTCGGCAGAACTTGCATCAGGAATTTGCTTTAGGATTCCACAGATCAGCACAGGATCCCACAGCAGCACTGTCAGTAACAGAACAGTGGGGTTTATATGGGAGCAGGGGCAGGAGAAACCATGGGTAGACCTGGGAGAGGGGAAAGTTCCTGCTCCAGCTTCCATTGCTCATGTATCAGAGGAATTTTCAGGCTCATAAAATGCAGAAAGAATAACCTTTCTTCTTCTGTCAAGAAAAGCCTTGCACTACTGTTAGTTTAATTACTTCAACTTCAGTTCCTGAGCACTGAAATGCCCAGTTGTGCAGGCTTTTGACCTACTTGACAGGTAATTTTTACATTTCATGTAGCACCTCATTAAAGAACTGGAGAGTGGGAAGAAGATATTTATCCGGACAAAATAYCGAAGAATAATCTTTTTAATGTCTGTGAGCTGAGCTTTGTTTYTGGCTCTGTTCTCGTGATTCCTCCAAGCAGAGATTTTTCTGTGCTGTGTCCTTGAAAGCAGAAGGTGTAAAAGACTGATTGCCATGAAAGASCTTGAAAAATGCCAGGTGTAACTCTCATTGCAGTTGGTTACCAGCATGGGATTTGTTAACTAGACTTCAAGATTTTCAGGCTTTGATGGAACAAAAGTGAGCAATACTTTTTTAATGGATATTTTCTTCATTTTTGCAAGTGCACCTGTTTGTATTTCTGCCTATAGATGAGGGACACAGAAATTAGCTTGAGAGAGTTATTTAAAATTACTGTGTTTAATACCTTTGCTATTATCTTCTATACTACAGAGTTGCAATCCTTGTCCAAGCATAGCTGTTATTGAGAAGTATCCCCTAAAATCGTCCTTATATGGATTAAGATGTGTTTAAGTGACTCAAATGCTTTCTGCTTCTCAGAAGAATATTGATTTTTTTTTTTTTAATTATTTTTCCTCTGCTGCACTCTTCTCACTGTGGAGTGACAGTTCAACTGTTCTGAACAGTTACATGTGTTAGGATGGATTGCTGTGGTACCTGCAGGAAAAAAACATAGTGAGGTGGTTTTATGATAAAAACTGGAGGAATGATGTAGCTTTAGGCTTTCAACACCTTTGTAGTGTATTTCCATCTCAAAGGTATGCAGAAAAAAGTGATTCCATGCTGCACTTAGTGCCTTCTCTTTCCAGGGARAAGTCAGAYTGTGGGTGCTCTAAAAGGAGGTTTSTTTTGAAGATCTGAGCACACCTATGGAGGCCTCAAAAAAGAGAGGGCAGGAGAAAGTGTGGGAGGTGTCTTCTGGGAGTCAGGGAAGAAGTTCAAAAAATGGGGAGATGTTCTAGCAGAACACTTCAACTTGCCTAAGTGGAATACAATCACATTCCAGTCTCAGCCTTGAGCTTTGTTTCTTTTTCTGCTCCTATGGAGTAGTTTTACAAAGATAAGGTTCAGTTTTCTCTGTCTGTGCAGTTCCGGGGAAGTGTTTGCCTTCTCTTCCTTGTACAGCTTAATGTCTTTGCTTTCCTTAAAAAATATGGTTGCAYCATGAAAATCTTGCTGTTAAAATCCCCATTTCTGTTGTTTTGTTTCTMCTTTTGGTGAAAAAGACTGTTGGAAGCTCTGATTTGACTCTGGGGAGGACACATGTTAGTGAGTTGATAGATTTGCATTTGTTTTTGTGGTGAGAGCTGTTCAGGATTCTTCTGTACATCCCAGTAACTTCTTATGTGTTTTAATTGGCTATAGAGATATGAGGGTGAATTATTAATTTTTTTTTTTTTTTTGAGAGAAGTTCATATAAGATCTGAGGAGAATTGCCAAAAAGAAGTAGAGGTGGATACCTCTGCATTTTTTTTTCCTGGAAGGAAGGTGGTAATACTTTGGTTTGGAAATTGGCCTCAGGTTTACCATCAGGAAGTGTATGGTCTTGGCCCATTTGAGGTGGTCTGTGTGGTTTAGTTGAGTGTTTCAGTTCAGTGAGCTGATGGATAGACTTTAATCTTTATAGCTGACCAAATACCAAATTTAACCTCAGTTTGGTCTGATCTGTGTGTTCAGGTCTGAGGGCAGACCAGAGGTGTTACCCTTAGATGTGGTATTTTGTCAGTCTGCTGCAGTAATAGGTAGGATATCCGGGACCAAACTTGTATTCAGAAGTAGTCGTGTTTTATGGTATTTAGGTACCATATTGGCAGCACTCAGCTGTGCAGGAGATGAAAGTAAGCAAGAGGGAATTTCCTAGGCAGAGAGCATGGAATGTGGATGGGGAGACAGGTGACTCTTGGTTTCTCTGACCACTTCACTTCTCTCTTTCCCCAAACAYGCACCTACAAGGAGTTGCTCTGAAAGCATCACACTGAGTGCTGAATAATCCACTTGAAAAAAAGGGTTTGAAAAGATGATTTGAGAGCTGTAACATAGAAAGKACCTACTTAGGGATATTAAAATCAGTTAAGAGTTTCATCTACAAAGTCTCTTGACTGTTCCCAGAAGTTATCATGAGCCTTTARCAATTGGTTTGTAAATACAGTCTCTAAGACTTAGAAAATCATGTGTTTGAACATGTGCCTTGTGCCCAAACACTGCAGACAATCATAGATGTAGTTTGTTTGAAGTATAAATACTTGAGAACCTGTAAGAGCTCAGGAACAACTTTATGATGGGTTTGGGGTTTTTATTTCCTCAAGGAGTAGGTCAGAAAAACATGAGTTCAACAGGTTAATCTCAGTGGTATTTTATGGTGGTTTGAAGGACAACAAGCAATTTCTCTGTGGCAAAAATAGTGGAAGGGAGGAGGTGGTGGACTCCTTGCTGTTGCTGGTAACTGCTCATTCAATTTTAATACTGTCTTTTCCTGTTTATCAGTTACAGTCAAATAAAAAGGAAACAAAAGTATTTGAAATGAAACCACTTGATTTTACTGCAGTTTTAAGGAGTCAGAGTTCACACAYAAGTTTTCTGGGAGTTGGAGTTGTTTCAAAAAGCAGAACAAAATCTTAACCTGCAGATTAATCACAAAATCAGTGCAAGGCCACAGATGTTAACCCAGAGTGGTAGAGAAGCTGTACATTAGAGGCTGTAATGTGTTTCACTGGTCTTTTATTATTTCAAGTCCATTTGTTCCAATACTCAGATAAAATAGTATCAGCAAAAAAACTACACAGATTAAAGCTTAAAAAAAAAAATCAGTTTTTAAATTAGAAACTGACAGTTATCCCTCCCTCCCTCCTCCGCAACTTGCAGATGTTACTAATTTGGTAAAATTTAAAATACTCAAGCTTCTTGTCTTCACCATTAGGGAAAATAATTGTTGCTGACAAATGGGGAAATAAATGTACTATGAGGAGCAAATACTGTCGCTAGTATGCTCGTGATTCCCATCCTTGTCAAAGCTTGTTGCCTCTTGGAGCTGTTTTAAATGATAGTGTTTTTGCTCTTTTGCTTAAAGCAAGCTTCTGCTTTGTAATKATCTGCTGTGTTAATGTTGCTCAGCGCAGGTTGCTTTAAATGATGACTTGAATATGATGTATTTGGTAATTTTCCTAAGTTAAGTTAAATGAGCTAGAACTTAAGTCAGAAATACTGAATTTTGTGTAAAYTTTAAAAGCATTCTGTTGCAATACTCTGTAATGAAGTGGTTGTTTGATGTTTATGCATCTTTTTTCTCCTTTTCCTTTCTTCTCCAGTTCCACTCTTATCCTGGGGACCTAGCTTCAATTTTAGTATCTGGTATGTTGAACTAAATGGCATTGATGATCCAGATGTGGTCCAGCCGTGCCTCAACTGGTACAGCAAGGTAGGCCTGCATTTTAGATGCCTGTTTGAAGATTCCCAGTCTCAGAATCTTGTGCAACTTCTCTTACTGGRGTGATATGACCTTTTCATTCCTTGAATATCAGCTATTAAAACAGCAAACATGCATAGTTGAAACCACGTGGCTGACTTTGRCTCTAATGGAAATTTTTTGGATTTTATCTGTTTGTTTTCTTTGACAAACCAACAAAACAGCCCCATGAAACCCCAAAACCACCAGCATCACCCAGAAGACCTGCCTGGTAGACATCACAAGAAGAGCATAAAAGAAAGGAACACTGATTCAAAGGGGATAATGTTAATAAAGTAGTATTTGTATTGGAAGGGAAATGAATCTTAACAAAACTAGATTCCATTTCTCCCTCTTCTTGACTTCTGATTAGTCATTCTTTTAACATGCCAGTCCCTGGAGTCCGGAGCTTTTTTGGGGTTACAGATGCACCTTTTGTTACAGGGTATAAAAATGACCTTTATTAAAGAGAGTCCATGTTGATRTCTTTCCTGTTGCAGTTCCTTGCACTTCAGATGTTTCCCTCTTACTGTCTTTTTGCTGAATACCTTGGAACAGAATGGGGCTGATGCCACTGGACTGTGAGATGAGATGAGATGATTTATGCCATTTGTCACTTCAATAGACAGGAAGCTGAAAGGGTTCCAAACTTTATTTTTATAACCTGTATTAAATTGAGTATAAGAAATTCCGTTCCTGTGGGAGGAAAGTGCACACTGACAACCAGAACTCATTTTGTTGCCGCATTTTGTGCATTGGATCTTCTGGAACAATTAATGAAACTCATATTGTGTTGTGGAGAAAACATCCTTCCCAGCTGAGTAGGACTGAGTACTGGAGCAGTGTATCTCTGCTTCCAGAAGGAAAAACTTAAAAGGGGATRGAGATTGTGTGTGATTAATACTGAGACTCCCACACAAGTTCATGGTGCTGCCAGAATGGTGAAGAAGCCGTGTGACTGTGGTGTCTGGCTCGTGCCCATTTACACCAACATCATGAGCTGCTTTGTGGAGAATTTAAATAACCAGCACAGTGGAAGTTGTCTGGAGCTGCTTTGTGATCCAAGTGGTGTTGTGGTCATGAGTCAACTGATGATGGATGTCCAACTCTGAAAAATCCAGTTGACAGAAGCTGCTGATGGTTTTCTTTCTGCTGGTTCTGCACAAAGTGGTATGTCTGGCAGTTGGGACCAGTTGCTGCAAGCAGGAAGCTCTGATTTATTTTTTTTTTTTTATTTTTTGGTCAGGAGCCATAGAGTAATGATGTCTCCATCTGTTTTGTTCCATCTTATCCCATGGAATCGGCACTTTTCCTGGTCAGCATTGTGTGTAGTAGCTGTAGACAGCTTCTTCAAGGGGTGCCAGCATTGTTCTCCTAAAGCTTGGAGCCCCAAAGCAGCAATGCAGAGACTTAGTCATGATGGTTTGGGCTCTGCTAGGATCCCTTGCCAGGTTTTTGGTGATGAGTACATGTGTCACTGATGTTCTCCTCTCTCACAGAGGAGAGGCCATCGTTGCTGGATCCACAGAGGAGGATGTGCTGACCCATATTTAGGGAAAGGCAGTAAAGTTGACCTGTTTCTTCCACATCTTTGAGATGGTTGAAATATTTTCATGCATGTTTTTGGAAATCTWAGAGGCTTTGAAGTGTAATAATTCTTTACTGCCTGTGACATCAGATGAGAGGAAGGTTCTACACCACRTTGCCCATCCTTTTTGTTGTGTGCCAACAAAACCTCCCTCTCCTGTAGTGAGGGGAGTGGGGGATAATGGATAAGGTCTGAAATATTCCTCAGTGCTTTCTTCTTGCTGTCCAGCTCAGCCTACTGCCTCCAAAAAGCCATACTCCTTTTTTCTGAAGAGTGGTCCTTCTTCGGCAGCTAAGAAGGGACAGTTTACCACTGGTTACCTCTATTGATAATGAGCACATAAGTATTTTTAATTCTACGAGTGTATTTGACAGTGTTGATGTCTTAGTCTCATGCTCTTTCTACGTTTTTAACTGTAGGAATTATTTACAGCTTCAGATCAAAGCTATTATTTGGGTTGTCATCTCTTTAAACCTGGATGACAGCATTTATAAAGGAGCCTTTTATATTCTTTTTATACACTTTTTTGCTTAAAGCAAATTTTTACATTTAACTTCTGAAGTACTACTATGGTGTCACTTGAATATGAACTTTTATATTGCATTGAATGGCTAAATTCCATCCAAGTCATTTCAGGTTATCTGAGCCATGGTTATCAGTCATGAGAGGTTCAGTGGAAGGGAGAGGGTACCCTCCCAAATCTTCATTTTGTCTGATTCCTAAACTGGAGGATCTGAAAATGCAGAAGCTGATTGTTACTGGTGTGCAGCTCTCTTTTGCTTGCTATCCCTTTGGACAAAAAATCTAATTTGGTTTCGGCCTTGACTCATGTGAGTGAAGATTTGCTTAAAGAGAGTGTCTTAGGTATCTCTTGGAAAGAAGAAAAAGGAGTTGTTTTTTTGCCAGTTGTGCTGTAAAACTATTTTAGCTTTAATATTTCTTTGCTGCAGCCTTGCATTCTTATCGGTACATGTCCTTGGCCTTTATGTGGGCTGGGAACTGGTTTTCTAAAAATGCATAGTTCTGGCTATTTGCAGCTGTGAAATACTGATGGATTAAGAACTAAAAATACAGCACATGGCCGTGTTTCTTTTTAGCCACTTCAGTTTATGAGATTCTTGCTATCGAGCCATTATTTTGAGATAACTAATTTTTGTTGAATGTCAGTGTTAGTTCCAGGTTTTCAGAAAGATTCTRTTCATTTAAATACCATAAACTTCACTTTTAGTAGTAGTGTCCATTTAGGATTAAAATCTTTTGTCTGTGATTTGTTCAGTCTTACAGATGCTTAAAGTTGCAATTACTTTTTGTCACAGTAGTTGTGTGTTAAAGATGGAAACTGAGATTTTTTTTTTCTTTAATGCCTTAGAATTTAGGTTTSAAAAGTCTATTTTAAAAAGTGGTTCTGCTACTTACCAACTTTAAAATCTGTGTTTCTTATGCATCTTGTTAGCAGCTTTGAAAATTGTAGCTCTTACTCAGAGTTTACTACTCCCTCGTGTGTCTGTGCCAGGATGTTTGACCCAGCGTGGGCTTTCTCTCACCTTTCTCACCCCTTCCCACAGCMGAGTGGGAGATGGGCAGCTGGGCTGATCAGTGGTGTGAAAGCAGAGGTTCTGCTTCAAGATGCAGGGAAATATTTAGAAGTTAAAACTTTGACGTGCACAGAAATCCTCGGTGCTGCTGAGCCCAAACCCTCACAAACYCGCAGGATTTGGGGTCAGCCTTCTGCCTTTCCGTGGCAGGAGTGCTGGTCATTGCAAGTATTCCCATTCTCGCGGCTTTTTTTTTTCCCTTCTGCTTCTAGAAAAGCTGTGACCTACTTACTCTTCTAAATTATTTTGTTATGTAAGAGTCATACAATCAAATTATGTAACGCTGATAGTGAAGGCTTTTTCCTGCTCYGTGCTTCGTGTAGGCCTCGAACAGCAGGGCCAAGCAGAYGGGGGGRGGAAATAATGGTCACCCCAGAGATCTGGGACACCGTGCACTCTCTTCTTGTATGCTTATTAAATTGGATGATACCAAGCTGTATAATTTCTATACTGTTGGAAAGTGAATGCCTSCACAGCTTGTAATGTCTCTCATGCAGCGTTCCTCTGTGAGCTCACGAGCTGTTTGTGCAGCGTGGATAAGAGATGCTGTCTCTGGGCAGGTTCACAGGTAGCTGCCAGCAGTGCTGGTCAAAGGAAAAGTCTCCATGTCTCAGAGGTTTTCTTGTGTTCCAGTAGTACCGTGAACAGGAAGCCATTCGCCTTTGCCTAAAGCATTTTCGGCAGCACAACTACACCGAAGCTTTCGAGTCGCTGCAGAAGAAAACCAAAATTGCTCTGGAGCACCCCATGTTGACAGACCTGCATGACAAACTGGTGTTGAAGGGGGACTTCGATGCCTGTGAAGAGCTGATAGAAAAAGCTGTGAATGGTAAGAGAATCAGAGGAATCTGATTCATTAATTTTTTTAAAAGTGCATTGAAATATTACCTTTTTTTGAATGTTAATGTGCTTAGTAGTAGAATTGGCAGGTTCATGTGTTGTTTCGTATCTGATGTGGTGTGCTGTCAGCTTTTGGACTTGTGAATGTGTSTGTGTGATGAAGGATAAAAATTCATGAAATCTCTTTTCACTGCTACTTTTGGAGTCTCTTTCCCCAGAGATGACAACAAGGTGCACTTGAGTGGGTAAAGACAAGTTCTTCTTGTAAGTGTTAGCAAGCTGAGGRTGGGCTTAACTGTCTGGAAAGTCACTGGAATGGTGAGCAGAAGCAGYGGAAGATTGGGAGTTCTCAGTGGTGATCTGGCTCATGGTTTCTGGTTGGAGCTCACCACTGAGTTGGTGTTCAGACAGAAGTTTTAAGCTGTGTTTGGATGAGGATGCTCTCTGCTTGTGGGGATATAATCCTTGGAGAATGATGTGGAAATCAGTGACTGGAGGCAGAATCTGTTCTTCTTTGCAGAGTGGGACCCTGGCAGGGCAGTCAGTTTCCTTGAAACTGCAATTAATTTTTTACTTGGAAGCTTTCTGCTTAAAAACRCGGTATATGAACAGCTCTCAACTCCTAAAGGAGGGAGATGCACTCTCTGTTGATCAAATGGGATACAGAAAAAGTGGGGCTGTTGCACTGAAGTGACTCTTGAGGCCCGTGCAGCAGTTTTGGATTAGAGTCTGATAAAAGAGAGGTGCTCTTGGCTTTGGGTGTAGAGCTTTTTGACTCTGTGCACTCACTTGTTATGGGAAACTTGTACTGGCCTAAGAGGAAAACTTAGTGTCTGATGCCAGTAGACTTAGGGACTTAGTGAATCAATTTCATGGATAGCTGGCACCAGAGATGTTGTTTTCTAATTCTGGGCTAATCAGTCATTTTGTAATACCTTTGGATAGATGCCGRTGTACCTGCTTGACTCCCATCAGTGTGGTTTGTTCTGCTGAAGCTGGAAGTGGTTCTCAGAATGTGATAGAAATCATAGTTTTAAAATCAAAGGTTGTCTTCCAAGAAAACCCACCATCTTTTTGTCACTAAGCTGTTCAACAGAGCAGAGTTTTAAGGAGCTTATTGCAACAGGTCCTGTGAAATTGCAGTGAGTAGTTTTCTATGGGTTTGGCTCAAGGTTGCTCTTTGGACAGAACAGCTGGGACCTGCCCTGTGCTGATCTCCATGAGCAGCTACAAGTGTTGAGACTGAGAATTGCCATGTTCATCCTCACCCTCCTGAGACAGCAGAGTGTTGGCTGGGATGGGAGCATGAACAGCTTCCTGCAATGCAGGGGCATTTTGCAACTGGCAGCTTCCCCCTGAATCTTCAGGGCAAGGGAGGATTGCRGGCTGGAAAAGCAGCAGGGAGCTGTTGCTGTCTGTGTCTCAAAGACAYGAGTGCCTGGAGGGAGCTGATGAGCCCACCACGATGCTGCAGCAGCCAGAGGAGTGCTGTGTGCTGATGGTGATGATTTTATCATTGCCTCGCTCTGCTGCCTTGGCCATGGCTTAATCTCAGTGCCTGGAGGCTGTCYTCTTTCCACTTCATTGCAGGCTAGAGTGGAAATGATTTCTTGAATGGAATTTCACTCAAAGTCTTASACTGTGCTGAAAAAGTTATCTCACAAATGGAATTTTTTTTTCTTGAGCACTAATCAAATGAATGTTTGTAGCCTCATTTTTTGAGCTGTTATATCTTAATTTCTTGAAGTACTTAATGTATGCTGAGAGTGGGGTTGCTGTCAGCAGTGCTCTGCTTTTCCAGGTGTGGAAGTACTGGTCTGGTAGAAAACTGTAGATCTTGTATTGTTCTGTCTGACAGACCCTTGTTTCTTGTCAGATTTGATGTGAATAATCCTCTTCTCTGGTTTTTGTAATCATGTCCCTTTTTGGAGGCTGAGGAACTCWGCATCACTTAAGTGAGCTGGAGGAATATGCTGTAGCTTGTTTTATCAGCCCTTTTTTTTGTTCCAGCAAGTATAAGAAGCAAGTCTTGRKAGTAACAGACGGTGGATAATTTAGCAGGAGAGTCTCCAAGAGCATCATTAGGTTTTGTCACTGCTTCTGAGGGGCAGGAAAATATGCATGGGAATGTTTATTTTGCTTCATTTTTAATCTGGCACCTGGCTAGCTGAAGTTAAATGTCAGCATACACATCTCCCATCGYTGTATTGGTCATCCTTAATGATTTTGCTTGTCTTGGAATACATTAACCTTCCTTCTCCCATCCTCCTGCCATTCTTTATGGTGTCTTCAGCTTTAAATGTACCCATTTAAAGCTTTGTTGCCTCCCAGCACCCTTTGGAGAGAAGTGCTATCTATCCCGAGACACCGAGGCTGCATCCCATATTTGCTTTAAGCTGACACGACTGCGGGTTTTTACTAACTGGGTCAATCCTGCCCTTGCTCAGGACAGTGTGTCCCTGGCACTGGTGCTCGTGCTGCCACATGGCAARCCCAGACAGAGAGCTGATCAGGCTGGGGTGGGGGAAAGGACAGGACAAACCTCTTCTGATACACAAAAACCTCCAAACTGCAGCTGGAATAATTTATCTGAAGCTGTGGTACAGTCAGGGTKCTGAATGTTACTGGTTCTTAACAGCTGGTTTCTTCTTGGTAGGATAGGAATAGAAGTTTTGTACCTTCAGTATGTTCCCCTTACAGTATTCCTACTACCTGCTTCCTGTGGTTTTCCAGAGTTACCTGTCCTTACTCTGTTCTGTGTCTCAGGCCCCCCAGCACTTTGTGAGCAGCCTTGTGTGGKGAGAGGTGTCCYTGTCCATGACAGGGTGGTTAGAACTAGATGATCTTTAAGGTCCTTTCCAGCCCAGGCCATTCGATGATGATTTTACCATTTTACTTTCCTAGCAGCTCTGTTGTGAAGTTGCAGTAGCTCACTGCTTAGTCTCTAAGGTGTGGGTGTTCTTACCACTGAACTCCTGTCTGATGTGTTGTTTTTTCCAAATGAAAGAGGATTAACTTTAGTCCTGTGTCTGTGTAGTGTAGCTCAAGTGTAGAGTTAATTGAGACATACAGATCCTTAAATTATCCCTGAAATCGTTCAAAGAGCAACTGTTCTGTTGCAGACTGGGCATGAATATGTGAACTCCTGACCGCTTGCTGATCTGAGAGTTCATTGCCTTAAAGGCACAAACAGAAGTGCAGCGAGGTTGACAGAGATACTGCACACTCAGTTCAGCCTAAAATGTCTTCTGGAGAGGCTGATATTTGCAGTGGTGGGTATTGACAAAGTGCAACGCTCTGCATCTCTGGCGGGCTATTTCCATAGGCTTAGTCATGTAGAAAAAGAGTAGGTGGTCAAGAATTAGTGCTGGCAGAGCTAACTCTTGTTCTTTTGCATTGCTAATGATGAACGCTGTCTTCCACCTCACATCACCAGATGATTTCTTTTGAGAGCTCGGTGGCAGGCAGCCACACTTTTCCCGCAGATTCTTTTGACTTGTGCGTTACACTTAGAAAATGGGCAAATGGAAACTCTGGCAGCTGCCTGACTTCCTCTCAAAAAGAAAAGGTTCCCTAAATCTCAGCTGGTTCACAGACTCGGTTCAAATGCTTCACATTTGGATCCATTCCTATAGCTTTCGGGCCTATATTATTGAAGGAAAAAATCTGCTTAATATTCCTACAGAGAGTATGTGAAGTGCAAATTGCTTGGTTGAACTGCTTGCAGCTCCTTTAGACATGGAGAAGCTGCTTGGAATGGGTGGAAGAACTGCTTGTTTCATATTAGGATTCCAGGGACTGAGGTATACCTTCTGGCTCTGTTCGTGTCAGCGTGTGACATGTGTTTATCTGGTGACAAGTCAGTCCTGTGCGACAAACAAGGAGTTGTGATACGCTGCCTGCAGGCTCCAGCGTCTCCCAGAACTCATGATTCACAGGAACAGGATGCACAGGAACAATTGTATTCCCCTGCAAGCTCTAGACAGACACGTATACCTGAATTTTACCRACTAATATTGTCTGGATTTGGTTCTGAAGAAGCTGTTGTGTGTACTGGGATATATGGAGGGGAAGGCTGGCTAAGGAGCCAAAGCCTCTGGGAAGTAAATGCAGGGTTTGTGTAGAAGAGGGATAACTTATATGGATTTGAGAGCAAACCTTGTTTCATTTTTGTTAAGAAGAAAGTGCAAAAAAATATTATAGCTCTGAGGCTGAAAAAAATTGTGCATTTCCTTGTTTCTCCCAAGTCTTGAGGAAATTGTCAACTAATGGCTGGATTTTTATCTAGTAGTACTTTTTTCTCCTTCAGTTTTTCTTTAGAAGGTATTTCATAACTCAAAAAGCCKAAAACTTTTTAGGTGTTATGGCTGTTTTTCTTTGGTTTGAGAAAAATCTTAAAACCTCTAACCCCAGCTCCCAGAAATTACGGGTTAAATGTCACTCTGAAGCTTTTTCAGCCATTAGCAGTGAGGTGAATAGATTTCAAAAACTCCTATCTGGAGATGTGTGTTGTCTAAGAAAACCCAAACTTTATACAACTTACTCCTGATTGGCTTCAGCAAGTTAAATATTTTTGTCCTCAATGTTTGTCCTAATCCTTTCTCAGTAACCTGCAATTGGCTGGCAAAATAAAGACTTGGGTTATCAGGGAGGCAGAATTTACYGAGGTTTAACCACCGTGAACTTCGTGTTTTTACATCCAAAATGCGTCATGACTTACTGCAAAGGGCTTGAAAATAGTACAAAGTCAGTTTTTTGGCTGTAATTTTAGTAAACATGGACATTGAAGTGAGAGGTCTCCAGAGCGAAGGAAAACACTTTATTTAAAAACTTCCACCCGACACTTTTTTTTTTTGACAGAAGTCTTGAAATTTATTTTAAACTCCTGATTCATTGGGAACAGCTGACAGACCTGAGCAGGCCTAGATCTGATCCCCAGTGCCTCTGAGGAGCTTTGGAGACCTTTTGGTCAGCAGTGCTCTCCTGACAAGGAACATAAGGAGTGCGCTGGCGTAGGTCTGGCGTCGGGTGCAGAATCCACCTAGAAATCCTCCTTTTTTTTCCCTGGTGGTGTCAGACAGGTGGTGATTCAGCTTCCAAAACAAGCTGCTGCTGGTTTGCAATGCAAGTAGAGTGAATGTGGAACTGCATCCAGCAGAAGGAAACATTTCGGGGAAGCAAGCTGGAGTATTTCCAAACCAATGTCCCATGGAAGACAAGAAGCATTATTAAAAGAGGCTGAAGGCACAGTAGGGGAGAAGTGTCATATCTTGACAAGTGCAGCCTGTGGGTGTAGAGCATGAGAGAGAGGTTAAATCACCCTTTCAGATCCTATGTGCTGTAATTCATCCTTTTGAGCTATTTATGTCCAATTATCTATTGGCTGCCATCGGGATAAATACGGTTTTGGTTTCTGTCTTGCAGACCCAAGGCTGTAACGATAACCAAAAGGCTGCATTTCTGTCTGGGTTTGTGGCTGAGTCACTGTGGGATTTCTTACAGCACATGCATTTGTTCTATTAGGGCTGGCTTTTCTGAATCAGAATTCATGAGATCTCAAGCTTCAAGCCTCTCATGTGTTGTCCCAACTTCATAAATGCTGAAGAAGTGGGAGTTAAGAACCCTGCTATTAAACCCAAAATAAACCACTTTTCTTTCTACATACGTTGAGCAAACTTCTGGCTTTCCTCGATTACCTAATGTGGGGAGAGAGCTGATGGTTTTGGCTCAGAGGTGAAAGAAAAATATGCCCTGTTTTCAGAGTATTTATTTGGAAAAACTTGCACAGCTGAGTTTATGGAAGTTTTATATTTTCAGACCAAACTCATCACCTTTCAGGAGCTCTTGAGTGCCCTTGTTTTCCTTTTAGATGGTCTCTAAATAGAGCATTCATCTTCTCCCAGGAAATACTTGCTGGCTTGGGTTTTAATTAAAACCTGGATTTCAGTCACGACAAACTACAGGATGCCAGGAAACACTTTAAAATTTTCTCTGAACCTTGTGTCATGCTTAACAAAGATTTTTACCTTCTTCTAAATAAATACGGATATGTTCAGTGAGGATTTTTTTTTTTGCCTCTATACGTATAAAGGACTATAAATAAGTGGAGGTGTCCATAATCTATTAAATTCCTATTTTTTTTCTTAGATAATGCATTAATACAGCAGTAACACCTGTGAGGAAGAGCATATGTGTTGAGATGGTGGGTGATGTGTGGGGTGTAGCCATGCAAACAGTGCTCAGGTGGTCTCATAATTTGTTGTGCTGTTGTGCTATAGAAGGTCAGGTAGGTATTTTAGAGGACACATTTGAAGAGCAACAGCACCAAGTTCCCCACATGCCAAGCACTTCCCAGACCAGAGAGCGGTCCCAAAGAGTGTGGGTGTTACAAGTCTCCTTTATAAAAAAATAGTGTTTATGTGGTAGGCTGATAACATCTAAACAGGATTAAGAACTGGCCTCTGGGTGCTGAAGAGGGGGAAGGCACAAGGGGGCTGTGGATAAAGTGCTGGAGCTGGTGCTGCTCACAGAAATGCTGCACTTGGCACATCTGGCCCAGGATCTAACGCCTCTTCTCTTGCTCTTCTTGCTTAACTCTCTGAAGAGAATGTAAACTATTATTTTGTTTTTCATCCAGCGCTTGGTTTTCCCATATCACAGCATTTAAACAATCTGCTCTGYTTCCCTTCTTTCTCAGATGAAGCTCCAGAGATGCTGTCTGACCTAGTTTTAACTTAACGTGCACTAAAATGGTTGAATTTTATATGCACTGGCAACTTTCCTTTTGCTTAAATAAGGGGGAGGGATTCTATTCTTAATTAAATACACCACACTGGAGATTTATAGACACTTGGCACGACCTGGCAGGCAAACTGGATA
This sequence comes from Malurus melanocephalus, assembly GCF_030028575.1. Taxonomy (NCBI): domain Eukaryota; kingdom Metazoa; phylum Chordata; class Aves; order Passeriformes; family Maluridae; genus Malurus; species Malurus melanocephalus. Next base: position 75,778 of record NW_026623709.1, read on the forward strand.
ATTCCTGATTGATCTAGTAGCAAGTATTCTTTTTATTTTAGTGCTTGCACATTTAGTTCATTTACAATTTAACAAAAGTTTAACAAACTAACAAAAGTTTAACAAACTAACTGACATATAATAGAGAATTCACTGAAAATGAAGGCTTTGGAGTGGCATACTGGATTGAGTTGGGCTGAAGTTACCCACATTAAAAGTGATTTTGCTGTAATGGAAGGCTAAATGTTTTATCCAGCAAAATTTTTGTTTTGCAGATGGCTTATTCAATCAGTATATCAGTCAGCAGGAGTACAAACCTCGCTGGGGGCAGATTATCCCCAAAAGCACCAAAGGTAAGGACATTTCTTAAGATAGAACTCATGTACTGCCAGTTCTGTCTTGCTCCTTTGAGAATATTAAGAAGAAGAAGAAAATGATGCAAGAAAGTCTCCTCTAGGAGAGTTCTTCTCGGGAATGGTTTCTTCTCTGAAAACATTGTATTTGTCTTCAAAAATCAGTCTGGTCGCTGCTTGAGTGAGGAACACTGCAGGAATACTAGTTGTAGCTTTAAGGACAGATCATCAGTTTAGCTACWAATCCCAGAATATTGGTTGAACATGAGAACAGTTATCTGTGTTACTGGATTTTGCCCATGGAATTGATGGAACTTCAACTTAAAATGAAGAGCTGGCAAATAAATGCATTATCTTAACAGAGAGTATTTTAAATGAGATGAATCTTTTGAAGTCTTGTCTGTTACACAGTAAATCCAAAATGCAGAATGTTTTTCCATTCCTTTCTGCTTTGAGAGGAGACTTGTGGCAGCGTCCTTAACTGCAGAAAACAAAAATCGCTGTCTTAGAGCAAATGTRGGATCCAAGGTGGCAATTGCCAAATGTGGAGCACTGTCCCTTGGGRAGGGTTATCTGTGGGTACAAGCAGATTTCTCTCCCAGCAGAACACAGGTTATCTTCCTAATGCTGCTTCCCATGGATGGCACCTCTCCTGAATGCTTAAGATGCATGGAGTGGTTGGAAAGCTGCTTTAATTGGACAGTTGGAATTCCCTTATATGTGAGAATAACCAGTGCAAAGCTGGCTGTGCTGTATCTGCATCACCTCCTGCTCCCATCCTAGGGGTTCATTTCATGTCATTTGAGTATCTGTTCTCACAGCTCAGCTCTCAGGTGAGGAGAGATGGAAGGGGAGCCAAAGGCTGGCTGTGTCCTCACTGCTGRAGAGCTGCAAGGGCAGCTCAGAGCTCTTTTGTGTGCCCTGAGTGTGTCAGGAACACTGGAGCTCCTTCCCAAGGTGCTGGGAGTTGCAGTTATTCACTTCTGCTCCCTGGACTGTCAGTCACCAGATAATTCAGAGTAGAACTTGTACAGTTTTGTAATGAACAAAAGAATATTACATGGAAAAAGCAGTGTGCTCATCTTTAAACAAGGATGAGTTACTAAGTTCCCCTGCTTCCATGTTGAGGTTGTATCCTCCTTTGGTTTAAAAAAGCATATAATGGACAACTCTCCCTTCCCTCTTTTTCAAGGTGACGGGGAAGACAGTCGGCCAGGAATGAGAGGTGGCCATCAGATGGTCATAGATGTGCAGACAGGTGAGTAGCTGTTACATTTCTTAACTTAATTATTTAATCAGTTATTTTTCAGATTAATATGCAGATGTGTTTTTCTTCAGAGATGTGGTAGCTTCACATTTTGAGGAAACAAAATTGCACTTTCTAATGGTTGGATTAAATGTTCTGCTTCCTCTCTGGAACTATATTCCAGCTGCCTTTCCCCTTCTTCCTTGTTAATTCTGTGTTATGCCTTACTCAKTGTCTTSTCTTAACTAAGAAGCCAAGAACAATTGGTTTTAATTTTTTGTTCCTTCTACCATCTTAGAGCAGCAGTTCAAACAAGAGAAGAGAAATTAGGGATAATAATTTCCCTTACCTGCTTCGGGCTGTGCTCAAGCAATAGATCTGATAAGTTGAAACATTCCTTGTATTTTGGTTGGAGTGGCTTCTAATTTCCACAGTGTGCAAGAAACTCCTGTTAAATATAATTCTTTAGACATCTTTTGCAAAAATGTTTCCTGTAGCAGCTTAAATAAYGGTTCAGCCTCTCTTTCAGGGAGCCTGCACAGAAAAGAACGTGGGGTGGTGTATCAGGAACAGTTCCAGTGATTGTTGTCGTGCATAATTTTATATATCTTTGTCTGTTATTTAATCAGATTTCTGTGGTACGTCAGTGCTTACTAAAATAAGAAAAGCATCTGCCTGAGTCTTTGCTGTGTAAGTGAAAGGATTGTTCTTAGGAAAGGAGAAACAAGATCAGGGTGTGGGTATTGGACTGGAATATAGGGTGGCACTGAGGGAGTTGGCAAGAAAAATGCCCATGGCCGTATCTGTTGTGGTCACAGGACGGGGACAGAGCATGTGACAGGATAGGACCTTCCAGAGCAATTTGCTAAGTCATAGTGAACAAGCAAAAATCCAGCAGGAGCTGCAGCCTCTGGCTTTTGCTCAGAGTAGTTACTGCTCTGGAGGAAGCACTTGAGTTATTCTGTGTATGAGAGTAAACTTTTTCTRTTTGGTGGGAGAGGTTTGAGACTGATTAGAACAAAACGCTGCTGGAGGATTTGCTGGTGTTTGTCGGTGGAGAGGCTGGGAACGCTCCCTAGTGGCCTCAGGAATTAGTAGTGARTGTCTCACAAGAGCGTGGAAGAAACCTGATCCTTGTCAACTTGGAAATGATAGTCCTGCAGACCTCCTGAAAATAAAATATCCATGGTAGTGTGAGCCTTCCTTTCCATTCCTCTTGGCTTTCTTAAGTCCCAGTAAGGTTTTTACYTCTGCCCTGGGCTCTGCTTTAACAAAGCAGTAAAACACATGCATGTATTTTTATATATTTCTCAAAGTATTTTAATACCTTTTATATATATTATATGCGATTTTGAAATATTTAGGTATTTTCTGTATATTTTATATATTTGTATGCRATATATTGCATATATTTATATATTTTGTAAATATATAAAATATATTTAACATTTTCCCCTTCTTTTTTTCCTTTTTTACTTGCACAAAAGTGGCTGCAGAGTACTCACAGAGGTGTGGGAGGATTGGATGTCCCTCCCTCTCTCCTGCTGGTCCTTTATTGCTGCAGCTCTGTTCAGTGGGGGTGGGATACATTCCCAAAGTTTCCCTCTGGGCTGTTTGGGAAGTTGCTCTTAGTTTTGCATCCAGGTCCACTGAGGCTTGTAAAAGCCGAAATGTTGTTGAGATGATCAGTTTTGCCATTTAATTGGACTTGTGACAGGCCAGGGGAGGTTCTTGGGGCTGTTAGTCATTGCTGATTCCTGGAGTTTTTCCTTTTGAATGTAGGTAGAGTTTAATAAGATGGTGGGAATTTAGCCACTTCTGTCAGGATGCATTTTACAGCCTGGAGCTGGAAAGCTTTCTGGCTAACCTTGGGCAGATCAGCGTTAAGGGGAAAGGGAGCAGTGGTGTACTCTTCCCTTCAAAGACATCCTCTCTCCTTACCCACGCACTTGCTGAGTGCGTTTTTTTCAGAGGACTTTGGTAACTGAAGAAAAATCATCTCACTTTGCACTCCTTGTGGAGAGAGTTCCTTCTCAAAAATAAGTATTTTCTTCAACTTTAATCTTTTGGAAATGAAGTGAAACACCAAGGTCAGACTTACAARGAGATTCTGAAGTTTTATGTCCCATAGAATAAATGTTAAAAGCAAATTTTCATCTCTAATGGCCAGACCTGCTGTAGCTATAAGTGAACTATAAATGGTTCTGCATTTTGATTAACTTCAAGGGAATTTTAATCAGTTATTATTGACTAGAAAAATAATATTACTGAGCCTTCTAGATGCACGTGCAGGTGCTAGGATAGATGATACGGGTTAGTAAGTAGCTGAGCTAGATCTTAAGTTGCTGATAATGCATGGAGTCACTGAGACTGTTTATCAGTTTCAGGTAGAACATGGATTAACTTGGTCTAAACTGCCTTTTAGCGTGGTTTATCTTTCACTGAGAGTAGGCTGAAAGTAACTGAAAGAGYAGTTCTGGCATGTCTGCTGGCAGCCAGTAACTTGTGCTGGAGCTCATTTCCATCTAATACTCCTGTTCTTAATACCTGCAACAGCTGGCTGAGAGTTCTTGGTGTTTCGGAGAGCAGTTCGAAATGGAATTGCAGGCATTGTGGGATGCAGAACTGAGAATGCAGCCTGATCTCTTCCTTTATTAAAAAAGAGAAAAATTAAAAATGGGGAGGTAGTGATTCTCACAATGTCCTCTGTGCTTTTAATCACATTAGCATTCAGACTGGAATGATTCTGGATGGCAGAATTAGGAAGTTGGATTTGGAATACATGTGCAGGAATRTAAAGAGAAATTCACAGTTGAAGCTGAAACCACTGTTAGGTACTTTAAAGCTTTAGGCTGCAAATGAAARCAGAAACCTCCTTTTATTCCTACTTTCCCTGCAAGGTGCATTTCTCATGCAGCTCTCCATGTGGAAGGCTGGAGAGTGCTCTCTTCCTTTTATACAAGGAAGGGGAAGTACTTGAGTACTTGAGTTGCAAGCCAGGTACATAGATTAAAACAAAATTACCCCCCAAACAACACCAAAACTACACAAAAAAAAAAAAAAAAAATCAAACCAGTGTTGTGTGCTGAATGTCAGGCATATGAGAAGCTGTTTATGTAGGCTCTGGGGAAATAATGGAGCAGTAACGCACAGGCACCAGTGTAGAACTGTGTTCCCAGGGAATTGAGCCCTAATGCAGTTTCGGATGAGGCTGTCAGCATCTGGCACTGCTTCCACCTTAACAGCACTTTGAGCCTGCCCTCCCAAAGCCTCCTTGTGGATCAGATATGGCACGTTTCAAAATTCCAGTGCTTATTCTGGAAGRAAGAGGGARTGGGTAAGTGAATTGCCAAAAGCAAGTTTTGAGCAGTGATGTTGGTATTTAAGAACAATCCACTTGTTGTGTTTTGGATATTTGGTTTARTTTCATAGGCAAGGTGGAATTGATMTCTTCTGCTCTTACAGGGCAGACAYAGTGAATGACAGTGCAGTCCATRAARCCATGTAATTTATTTTGGTAAAAACAGAAGTATAGACCATGTAAAATCATTCTRTTTAAAAWARGRRRWTTTKKKSYWMMWTWRGSTTTCTCAGATGTTCATCTTTTAGTTCCTTAAGCTGAAGCCTTCTGAAGTYTTCCAGTGAGCGTGTTTTAGAAATAACAGCAAAGTAACCAGGATGATTTTTTATTTGTCTCCATTTCTCTTCTCTTTGGCAAGCRAAACAGTTTTTTGARGGAAAGCATTAGTGAAATGGTCTTTATTGATGTGGTACCTCTGTTCTCTCACTGAAGTGCAACTGCTCTGTAATTTTGGTTGTACATCATTTTGCTTTTCCTTTCGTCAGAAGGAATTCTGTTTGCTTCCTTCCATTAGATAAATGAGGACAAATCTGTAGGTTGGGAGCAGAGGGAGATTCAGAGCAGTGGGCCCAGCGTGCCCATCGTATACGTGGGCAGCACAGCAGAAATGACAAGGCTGGTTCAAAAGCAGCATGGAAAGATGAAAAAGATGAAGAGAGAGCAGCAGACATGAAGGATGCTGTTTTGCCTGAGGAAAACACTGCTATCCATAAGATATTTAAAGACAGGACTTGTGTACAGGATGAAGGGATCTCAGAAACAAAACACAGATGGCTTCTAAGCTCTGAAACACAAACAGCTGCTGAATCCTGGAGGTTACTCAACTTCTCGGTGCTCTCRCATTTCAGACTGTATGCCTATCCTGAAAAAAAACCTTGTATTCAGCCAACTTCTGTCCAGCTGAACTGTGGCTCAGAAGCCAAGGGGTGTTAKACTGCAAGATTTAAGGCTGTTTTTATGTTTGTGCTCTTAAATGTTCCTCACAAAGTGGACAGTGCTGCTGGCATGTAACTAAAGGTGTGGGTGCTGCATGGGGAAGTGRCATTCTTTTGCAGAAGGCTTTTGAGAGCTCTTACACTTTGATTGGATTTTTATTTCTGAGAGGAACCTTTCATAGTTCTGGGTGCTGATGCTCCAGTACAACCCCAGCAAGTTTGTGCTGGCAGCTGATGGGGAGCACAGTGGCTGATGAGTTGGGGAGCAGGGCCACGAATCCAGGGGACCCTGAGGGGCTCCCAGTTGAGAGATGAGAGGTTCTGATCCTGACCCTGGGATGTGACAGCTGCACAGGAGGATGGGCTGGGGAAGGATTTGCTAGGTGCTGGAAGCAGAATGTGCGTCAGCAATGTGTCCTTGTGGCATTGAAGGCCATTGAAGGCCAGCACAAGCGTGGCCAGCAGGATCAGGGGAGGGTTGTCTTCCTCTCTTTGGTTCTTGGGGTTCTGGAGTGCTGTGTCCTGTTTGGGCTCTTTGGTACGAAAAGGATTGTGTCAAACTGAACTGACCAAGGTGGTCAGGGCTGGAGAATGTGATGTGTGAGGAGATACTTAGGGAGCTGGTTTTGTTCATCTGGTACAAAAAAGAATCATGGAAGGATCCTAGAGCTATCTTGAGGCACTGGTGAGAGCATGGAGATGGCCAGGCTCATTTTGGGGAGAGCAGAGAGATAGGATTAAGGACAGGAAATTCCTCTTAGATATTTAGGGGAAAAAATTGTATTGAAGATTGTCAGTCATTGCAGCAGGGATTCAGTCTGAAACATCCATCCTTGGAGATACTGAGAGWGTGCCTGAGTAATTCCCTGACTCCCTGGAATGAAGTCAGCCCTCCTGTGAGGGGCTTGGGGGCGGCTGATGGACCAGATGACTTTGTAGATGTGCTGTTTTATATTCCATGGAGAACTGTTTTAGCAGAGACATGGAAATACAGCTTGGCTGAAGAATRTAGTTAAATATGTTACCAGGATTGGAATGTATTCATTGAGGAAATCCACACATGGAGAAGATGGAGTTAACAGCAGTTAGAAAASTGTCCTTGAGAATGTGTGTGAACCTGGACTGAAACCACCCCAGGAATTTAGATTTTTAATGGGTTTGAGAATGTTGCTTTGCTGCTTTTCTGAAAAACAAATTAAAAAGAGGTTGACAGGAAATACGTTGATTGTTGGGAACGTACATTCTCTAATTTGAGGACTTCTCTGGCACCTTTTAATCATCCAGAGAGTAAGGGAAGAAAAGAACTCAGACACTACAGAAAAATTTTGACTGAGCAAGCAGTTTAGAAATACTCACAGAACATATTTAATTCAAAGTGTTGAATTTGTATTCAGAAATAAATGTAGAGGAAATAAGCTGAGGATGCTGGAGGAGAAATTTGACTTCCTAAACGTAGCTGGTAAAGGCTTTGGGTAAATATAATTGCTTTCATGTTTTTTTCTTGTTGCCTTGCAGGTAGGTTTGAAAATTCTCTGCTCTGTTCCTGAAGCAGAATAGAGACTCGCTTTAATAAAGAAGCATCAATTTTGCTGTGTTCCATATTGCTTGGATACAGAGGGAGGATCCTTCCCTCCTTGWGTTCCCCAGTGCTACCAGAGTTAAATTGGTGAGAGACTGCAGGGCTCCCATTAATCTGCCCCACTGCTGCTGCCTGGGGTTTGTGGCCTCTGTCCTCTTCTTTGGATATTGTCCTTTGATAACTGTCYTGGTTGGATCTCTGCATGCGGGGTGCAAAAATAACTCTCCCATAAAATTTGAATTAACAGCAAGAATACAAGCAGCGATACTGGTTGGGTAATAGATTGAAGCTTGACTTAAAAAAAAAAAACAACTTTAAAATCCCCCAAAAACTCAAACCCAACCAAGCAAAAACAATCAAACTCAATCCCAACCAAACGAGAACAATCCCCCAAACCACCAAACAACTATTTTTTTTCTTTATACCATGGGAAAACAATTACAAATTTTAGGAGAACTATAAAAATTGCTTACTTGACATTACCAGCAACAGATGCATTTATGCATTACAAAATACTCCTTTTAAAACACAGAAACTTGCCCCCAAATATGCTTATAGTTCTGTAATAAGGCATGAAACTAAAAAATGGTAGTCATTGGGTCTAGATGGTGATGGAGCCTTTCTTTCTCGTGAGCTACAGTTTTACTTCATGATGAAAAGTGGTTCTGGCAGAGTCCATGTCCACTTGTGTTCCAGGTGTTGCTCCAGGGATGCTCAGCAGCAGCTGGGTGTTCATGCTCCTCTTTGAGTGCTCACATTTAATTCTGTCAGCCTGGGTTAGGTAACTTCCAAAATTGGAGTTTTCATCGGAGTCRTTCAGGTTTGCTATTAAATTTCATGTGAGCCAACAAAGCCTTTCCAGGCAGGCCTGACATTTTGGCAAGGCCCCAGTAGGATTTTTAGCTGGTGCCAAATCTTTTATTTTTCCCGGCTATCAATGAAGCTGTTGTGGTAATGTGGGTTTTGTGAGCTGTGAGAATTTATGTGCACAAAGGGACCTGCTCTTTGCAGGGAACACTGGGAGCCCTGAGTCCAGGAGGAAGGGTAATTAAAGTTAATGAACCAGGGTAACCTTTCCATGGTGATGACCACTATCCTGATGGTAGGTGAGGGTCAGGGACTAGTCCCATTTTATAGTCACGCTCAAACTCCGTTCTTTAATTRGTGTTGGATTAAAAATTGGCCATTACCTCCATAATAGAAGTGGTTTGTGGATTTTAAAGGAGTTTTTCAAAGCTCTGCAAGTCTTGAGGAGCTTGTTCTTCTTGGACTTGGCTTTGTGTTGTGTTTTAATGCAGTCTAATAATGAAGTATTTTTAGCATTTGAGACCAGATAGTGCTGTTTCTATAATGGGAGCAGTTTGGTTATCTCTCTGTGGCAGAACAGAAACTCCTTTCTTAAATGCTTCCCCTCTTCAAAGGYTTCATCTGGTTTTATCAGTGAGTCTGGGAAGCCTTAGAACTTGCTGTACACAGAGCAGTTGTGGGTTTGAGGTGACAGCCCTGAAACACTGACTTAAATTTGTATCTCTCCTAATCACTGGCTTTTGTGGCATCAGGTAAGTTACTTTATGCAAGGTATTTGCCTTGAAGAGGATTTTGTAATTGAAGTAGGTTTTTTCCTGTCTGAAGGATGAACTAAACAAAAAAACTTTGCTGCTGCTATCTCAGAAATCTTGTTGATGTATAAATCTTCCACCAAGCAGGGCACAGGCTGAGATGTCATTGACAGACTGCATGCACAGGATCCAAAATGTTAAATATTGTTCATTTGTCTGTCTGGAATTTTAATCAGAAGGCTGTGGGTTTGATTGCCTCTTATGTAAATGTAGAAATAGAAAATGACTCTTTGAGAATTGGCTGTCTATCAATCCTAAAATCTTCCATTACTAAACCAAACCACATTTTTGTCTTGATGACTCGTTCCATTCAAAGAGGACTGGTGTTTTAAGTAAAAAAAGAGTTTAAAATTMTCTTCTGATAGTTTGGGTTTGTCACAGATGTTTTGTAGGTATTAACCTGTTTAAACACATACTCTTTTTAAAATAAAATTACCTTCTATTTTCTGTTTAATAGAAACTGTTTATTTGTTTGGTGGCTGGGATGGAACTCAGGATCTGGCTGACTTCTGGGCATACAGTGTGAAGGAAAACCAGTGGACCTGTATATCCAGGGATACTGAAAAAGAGGTAAGTTCTGCAAACATTCATATTTTTAAATTGTTGCCCACAAAAATGCCCCTTCTAAAGTGCTTATGTTGAAGTGCAGCATGAGGTGAGAGCCACAGAGTTCAGACCTTCAAGTTCTGAAGACTTTTGAAATGCTTACGTGGGGGAAGATGGGAGGTGGAGGTGGCTTTGAAGTGTTAAGATTCCTGGAGGSGAAAGGTTTATTTCTCAAAAGCAGAAACGATCAGCCAGAAATCAGCTTAGTGAGTAGAACACGAGTTAAATAATTTCATGTGTCTGAACAGCCAGACTTATCACAGAATCACAGAATGTTTTGGGTTGGAAAGGACCTTAAAGATCATCCCGTTCCAGCCCTGCTGCCATGGGCAGGGACACCTCCCACTGGAAGGTTCCAAGAACTTGCTAATGCACATTTCAGACCCAGTCCTGGTGGTTGAGCTTCAGAAAAAAATTGTTTATTTTTTTAGCTTTGGTCAAAAATGAGTAGAAATGGACAACTACCAGATGGCAATCTAGAGGATGGGAGTTTCTGCCAAAGGCTACACAACCCCGAGAGCTTTCGTGGAATTCATCTGAACCATTTTCCTTGGCCTGTTTTGCTCGGAATTTGATGTATGAAACCTGAAATGAATGTAGCTTGAGTTATAGGAGGAAACAAAAAAAACCCAATACATTTGCCTTGTGTAATTAATTTCACTCTACACTGTGAAATCTTCAAGTTCTGTGTGTTTTGTCAGAGGAAAATTCATAGTTCTTCTAGAAGGTATGAACAGTTTTGAGATCCCACCACTTTTTGATAAATTCAGGAGTTGATTATCTCAGCTGTTTGAAAACAGTATGAAAAKGTCTTGTTTATAATTTCTATTTTCCCAGTTTCTTGTCCTGGCTAATTTTGTGAGCTTCCTTACYAGGTTAAATWGCACTTTAATATTCTCATTYTTTTCATGGCAAAGGTTTTTAGCGGTTGTAATCAAGTAGGACAAACAGCCTGAGCTGAAAAATAGAATAGACTAAAATCTCACAGGCATTTCCTGTAGCCTTCAAATCTCTGTGTCATGTACTTATTGTAACATCCTTTATAAAATGGACAATAACAAAACTGAATGTGATACTCTGGTTTCTGTCATAACAGAGCTGTGGAGAGGTAAAATCGTTATATTTATGTACTGTTTAGTCAAAAAGGGACTGCTGTGTTTTCTTCCTGCACAAACCAGCGTGGGTCAGTCTGGTGTTGAACGGATTCGTTTGCTTTCTTGCAGGGGTCACACTACATCCACTTCAGTTTTTATAAAGCTTAGGAGGCCTGGCTGGGATATTTTCTCTTTAGRTTCCTCAAGCCTGACTCCAGCAGGGTAAAAATGGAATGGGAGGAAGGAGAGATGCACAAAAAGAGGGCTGTGCAGGAWACACAGTAGAAGAGTTGTGAGTTGATGTGATTAAATGATTATAAAGGAGTTTTGGAGAGAAAAAAGTTGAGAGAGTGTAATGGAGGTTCAGGAAATTTAAATGAAAGATGGGAAGGGTTGAGGGGGGAGAAGGAAGATAGAGGAATTTTTAAGAAGTGKAGACTAGTTGAATATATGAAGAAGAGATAAACAGAAAAGTGTGGAGAAATGTGGGTGGCTTTAGGAAAGGAATTCTGGAAGGGACTTTCTGTGACAAAGTTGAGAGGTGGGGCCACTGTGAGCCTTGTGGAGTTCAGCAAGGCCAAGTGTGAGGTTCTGCACATGGATGGGAGCAATTCCACAAACAGATAGAGGCCAAGCAGGGAGTGGATCCAAGAGCAGCCCTGAGGAGGAGGAAGACTTGGGGTCTTGGTGGATGAAAAGCTCGACAGGTCCTGATGAGGTGGACTGAAGCACTTCTGCCCTGGAGCCAGGCTGGGGAAGCTGGGGGTGCTCACCTGGAAAAGAGGAGGTTCCAGGGAGACCTTTGAGTCTCTTCCAGGACCTAAAAGGGGTCCAGGAGAGCAACTTTGGACAAGGGATATAGGGACATGACAAGGGGGAACAGCTTCATATACTGCAAGAGGGCAGGGTTAGATGGGATAAAAGGAACAAAGTCTTGACTGTGAGGGTGGGGAGACCCTGGCACAGGTTGTCCAGAGAAGCTGTGGCTGTCTCTGGATCCCTGAAAATGTCCAAGGCCAGGTTGGTCAGGGCTTGGAGCACCCTGGGACAGTGGAAGGTGTCCTTGCCCATTGCAGGGGGCGGCACTGGATAATCTTTAGGATCCTTTCCAACCCAAACCATTCCATGATTCTGTGATGCATTCGGCAGTGTTCAGGGGGCCTCCTGAGGCACAGTCCAGGGTTTTGRTGACTTTTCAGAGGAGCAGTGAACTGGCAGCTGCTGTGCTTGGAAACCAGGAGTGGGTTGTGGGTTTTTTTTTCCTAAAGAGATCTGGATGAAACCTGATTTAGAAATTAAAAGGTCAGTCTCAAATGTTGAGAAGTAAATTCAAAAACAAAGACTCCAGATGTTTCTCTAATAGGGACATCAACTGTTCACAAACAATTTGCAAAAAGGAAATGTCTGTTGACATGGAATTTTAAAAAATATTAAGAGTAGGTTCCAGTAGAGCTTAAATCTTGTTGTTTTGTTGTATTGTGCTGGTTCTGCTTCTGGCTTTTTTTATTCTAATTAATCAGTGACAGTGGTTAAATTAGCCACTCAATAATTAAACTTGGCCAAGAGTGAAATATGGTGAAAGTTGCATCCTGTCCAGTGCTATTGTAGGGATRATGCACAGTAATGCTTTTGGGATGAAGGTACTGGGAGCTTCTGTTGCAGTGAATTAGGAAAAGGATGTGAGACCTTTTTAGGGAGCTCTTTTGCTGCTGTTTTTCAGAGTTTTCCAGTGAGGTGTCACCTGAAGTTGCATTAGTCTTTTTTAACAATTAGACCACCAMAGCTGATTTCCATAGCCCTTGTTCACAGAGTTATTGAATAGTTTAGGTTGAAAAAGTCCCCCCAAGCCGTTCCCCCAGCACTGCCGAGCCAGCACGGACCCATATCCCCAAGTGTCACATCTTTTAAATCCTTCCAGGGTGGGAGCTGTAACCCTGCCCTGGGCAGCCATTCCAGGCATGGACAGCCCTTTCAGTGAAGAAATTTTTCCAAATATCCCRCATAAACYTCYCCTGGTGTAACTTGAGGSCATTTACTCTGCTCCTGTCYCTGCTCCCTGGAGGCAGATCCCAACCCTGCCTTGGCTCTGCCCTCTCCTGTCAGGGAGTTCTGCAGAGCCAGAAGGTCCCCCCTTCTGGAGGGAGCCTCCTTTTCTCCAGATTGAGCCTCCCCAGTTCCCTCAGCTGCTCYTGGTGYTCCAGWCCCTTTCCCAGCTCCATTCCCTTCTCTGGACRTGCTCCAGCCCCTCCAYGTCTGTCTTGTATGTCCGGACAAAATGCTCCGGGCACTGCCAGAGCAGCTGATTTCTTAMAGCCTGAAAAAGAGGGTCTGGAGGCCCTGCTGGTGAACACAGCACCACTGCTGACAGACAGACAGACCCCACCATCCCTTCAGAGTATGAATCCAGCAGGACTCTAGCTCTGCATGTCAAATCCTGTCCTTCAAGCCTGTATCCTTCCAGGGAGATACTCTATGGAGCAGCTCAGGACCTCTCAGCTTACCCACAGCTTCTGTCTCTGGAGTGTGACARCCCTGTGAATCAGCTGGCACAAGGCACAGCCAAAATATATTTCATTTAAGAGCCTTTTAAGAGTTTTTAGCCTGAATCAAGTGGAATGTTCTGAGAAATGCTGTTGTCTTCAGCTTTTATTAGTGGCTGTAGGTCAACAGAGCTCTTCAGGATTAGGGAATAAATAGTTTTAAAAAACCAAACCTTGTCATTCCTTGGACATTTTTATTCTAGGCCAATGTCAGTTAAGAGAGAAACTTAGTGTGTGTTTTGGTGTCTAATATTTCTAGTTTCCAAGCATCAGCTTTCTCTTTTGAAGGGTAATTTAGTGAAACTCAGTGCAGGAGGACAGTTTTAAATGTAGGAAAGACTTCATTTCGTGTAAATTGATAGTCATGGGGATTTTGAAATAGRATCAAAATGCTGAGGGATGTTGATGCCTCTGGARATCAGATAAATGAGACTRAAGTAGTGTGATAGTTGGYATATTYTGTGTGTCACTGGTGTTCYTGTACCTTGTTTTAGCATTTCCTAGAGACAAGATGAGAGATGGGGGATCTCCCTTCAAACAGTGTCACTGCACTGATTGGTACCTTCTGTGGYGCTTCTTGGAAAATACATTGACTCATCCTCATTCTGGTGTCTTCAGAGGAAAGCCCTGCTCACAAATCAGTTCTGTGAAGGATGTGGAAATTGTGTAAATGGGTTAGGTTTAGATGACACTGTGTTTCTCTCAAAAATTTTTGAAGTGTTTTCTTGCCAAAGGTAGWAGTAAAGGTCTTGTCATGGTTTAACTGCTTGAGAGGATAAATCTTACCTCACAATGAAGGAAAGTGTAGGTCAACAAGTGTCTCCTGTTCACTAGGTTCAAAATGATGTAGAAAATGGGTGTATTGTGAGGTGACAGTTTGCTGTGAACACCRAGTGCTTTTCCAGGATGCTGAAAGTAAAAGCTGACAAGTGTAGAAAGATCTAATGGTGAGAGCCAGGGGGAATTTCAGCTGCTGTTGTATTTCCAGTTACATTTTCTCCAGTCTCTGCATACATTTCTTTACATTTGTTGATGTGGATGAATTTATCCAAAGCTTACCATGTCATATTACCACAGAAGCATTTTTGTAAGTGTTTCTGACACCTCTGACTGATTTTTTGGGGTGTGATGCAGCAGTACATGAGCTTATCAATGTAAAGCTTTTACCCTGTGCTGTTTGAAGTGTAGGAATTGAGCTAGTCTCAAATATTGACTTCTTCCCACAGATGGTGATACGGTTTGGAAGACACTTCAAGTAACTTGAGGGGCTTTTTGTTTCAAATATTGTGATGTTTACGGACTTGAGATCTAATACACTGAGTGTGCCATGTCCTACTGCTGAGCAGTTCCAGTTGTACAGATGCTCAGTTGTACGAGATGCCTGGTGCCACAAAAGCACATAGGGAGAAGGCAGCTGTCCCTGAAAGAAACTTGGATACTGCAGACGTACCTCGGAGCCAACTTCCTAAATAGTGCAAATGCCTACAAAAGTAGGGACAAAGACGGCAGATGCTGGAGTGAACCAAATGAAAAGTATCCTAGGCTGATCCCAAATATCACAGGCTAATGGTTTATTTTCCTCCCTGTTCAGTAGCATAATGGCTTAAAATGTTCTAAGGCGGTGTTCTTTCACCGGAATGTTAGAGAGAGACTTTCACATATGCCTGACTGACATCCCCAGTGATTTCCACTTAGGCAGCCTAAAGCAAAAAGACCCTGTTGAGGGAGTAGCACCTCAGCTTTTAAAAATAATTTATTTTTAAATAAACTTTTTGGAAAAGGTTTTCAGCTTTTAAAGGTAACTTTTGTGCTTACGCTGCCTTGTGCGCCTCAAGAGTTCTGTCCTCTTAACCCTGGTTTGTCTTTTCTTTAACTTTGACATTTTTTTAAGGAAAAGATCATCCCTATTTGAAAACAGCTCTGGGTCTTAAGTTATTCCGTTCCCTCACTAGGTGCCTGTATTTCTTGCTTCCAGCACAAAAAAAAAAAAAGCCAGAAAACCAGCCAAACTTCAGTTATTCCTCACAGCAGATGTTTGAATGTGTGGAGGTCCCTTTCCTTCACACACTGCTGTTCAAGTCAGTCTCGTGGAGAAAGGAGCATTAAATAAATGCCTTGTGCCCGTTGTTCTGGAGGCTGCACAACCCTGGCAGTCCTGGAGCTTGTGCCTGCCAGTCTTCAGGTTATACTGAATTTCCAAATCATCATAAAGCTTTCAGTTGCAAAGTAAAACTACTTTTAGTTCTTAAAGTAATGCATCAGGCAGAGTTGATTTGTGGCGTTTATRTTCCGATAAAAATCACCACTTCAACTGCAGCTTATGATGAGTTTAATGCTCTGATCTCTGGTCTGGAATGGAACTTTATTTTACYTACATGGCTTTATTAGGACATTACTGCATCATCCTAATGCATTTTGCAATTCTCTCTAAATTGTGGATGGGGCAGTGTACAGTCATTCTTAGGTGGCTGTGCATGAATCTCGGGGGACAATGTCATTGTAGGATTTTCAGGTAGAGATTTAGTGAAGAGGYTGATCTTGGTACAAGGAATTCAGATTTATATCCTTTTGGCTTTTAAAGACACAGAAATATGTGCCTKTGAGATGAGCCAGCTGGAATGGCAGGACCCCAGCGTTTCACGCTGAAAGGATTTTAAAAAAAGGATTTTAAAGAAATGGGAGAATATGTAGAGGTAGAAGGTAGGAGGAAGACTTACACTTTTGCCAGTGAATGCAGTTTCACAGCAGTCAACTTTGCCTTGGGAGTAGGAGTAATGTCTTATTTCAGCTACACTGAGAGACTTTTGTTACATTAACATTTTTCAATCTGTACAAATACAGAAATCCCTAAAGAAATATCAGTTATCCCAAGGTGGTAACTTAGGGGAAGCAATCTCAGGTAGTATCTTAGACAAATCTGTAGCTAAATTGTCTGCATAATTACATGCTTGAAAACRCAGTAAGTTTTTGTGGACCTTGCCACTAAGGCATTTCATCCACTGGATTTTGGAAGTAATTAGGAGCTGAGCTTTCTGGAGTGTCTCAAGAGAATTTATTGGCAGAATGGGTGGTGCGTTGATGTGTTCAATTCAGACCTACCCGAAAGAGCTTAGTATGTTTGATAGGACTTAATCCATGATTTTTCCAGTGCATGCATGTGATGGAGATATTACTGATACTTGACTTCAGGAAATTAAACAGCCACTTTTACAACTTGCTAACACTGTAGGGTGCAAACTACTCTTTTGTCACCTGTTYTAAACTGTCTTCACTTTCTCAGAAACATCTGAGAGCCTGTGGCTGTCAAAGGATTTAGACTTAGAACTTCATGTTTGTCTATCACCAACATTTCAAAGACAATTAACTACAAAAAATAAAAAAAATCAACTTCCAAAATGTAGGCTTGCTGCATCCTCGCCTTTGTGTCTAAACAGTTTATAAGCAACCAGTTAAATTTTTTCACCCTTCTGGTCTGCAAGTGGGGCTGTAGCTCAGCCGAGTAGTTTGTGTCTATGGAAAAATCTCTCTTGGCTGGACCTTCGCTGGCCATTGTTACTGGTAATGAGAGGACAGCATGAACTTGTGATGCATGCAGAAATGACCTCATTCAACATCCTGCAATTGTTAATGGGGTTAGTTAAATTCGGCACACGAGGGATGTTGTCCTGAGGGCCCATCTCGGAGCTGGTGAAAGCTCTGGTTCTCTCGTGGGTCATCTGTTACATTTCATCAGTGTTGCTGAAAGCAAAGCTGAGCAGTGGATGTGGAACTARCTGATAATTTACTTGGTAAAATTTGAGGAGTTACATTTTTTYCCACATTTCACCAGTGTGAGCAGTGCCTTGTTTGCAGGTGAATTGTGCCTTTTGTTAGAAATAGCACAGACTCGATGTCCTTTTGCTGCAAGGTCACCTTGTACTGGGATATTCCTTCAGTACTTCTCTTGTTTGTGTTTCTAAGCTGAATCACAAAGGTTGGATGACTTTTTTGTTTTTGACTGTGAGCTGAAGCCTACACAAGACCTTCATACACATTCCTGCAACTTCTTTCACATAAATGAAAGAATTTCAGAACAGCTTGGGTTGGAAGAGACCTTAAAGATCAACTCATTCCAACCCTTGCCACAGGCAGGGACACCCTCCACTGTCCCAGGTTGCTCCAAGCCCCATCCAGCCTGGACCTGGACACTTCCAGGGATCCAGGGATAGCCACAGCTTCTCTGAGCAGCCTGTGCCAGGGCTTCACCACCCTCCTGAGTAGACATTTTCATCCTAACAGCTAATCTAAGTGCCTAATTTTTTATTTTAAAACTGTTCCACCCTGTTCTATCACTGTCTGCCTGTGTAAAAAGCCCCACTCCATTTTTTTATAACGTCCTTTTAAGTACTGAGTGACCACAAGTTATTTCCCACTATTTACATGATTGAAGATGTGGAAGCTTTTTCCCCTTTCCACTCTCCACTGGTTTGTAAGATGTCTTGGTTTACTGCAACATGAGATCCATGGTGTTGTGCATTGCTTAAAGGCCTTGATGATGCCTTGGTGTGAAAGCAGAGAGCTCAGAAGRCCCAGGAATGTGGCTCCTGCGCTGGCAGTTCCTCTGGCATTGGCTGCCAAAGCTGCTTYTGCGCTGTAGGTAAACTCAGGCAGCACAGCTGTCAAAGCAAAATGYTGGTGCTTTAGAAAGTTCATCTGTGAGCACACAGTTGGTCTTTAGAGGTGCCTTGATCAGGGCACAGAAGCCAGAAGATYGTGTACTAATTCATTCCTTTATTCCTTCATTCCTCAAAGTAGTAATTTCTGCAAGCAGGCTGGCAGGGAGGCTAATAAATAATAATTTCATGGGAATAGAAAGTTATCTGTTTGTTTTCATAGCAGTGTTCGTGTGCTGCACTGAGTCTGTGCTGTGATAAACCTGTGCTGATCCCCAAAGGATGGAGCAAACACTTGGAGTCAAGTTCATGTCAGACTGGAAGGGTTGGGCTGTCAAGGGTCATCAAATCCAGCCTGCTGCTGTCATAAGGATCGTGTCRTATGATCTCTGAGCCTGATCATTTGACTTATAAGCTCATTGAACCGTCTTTCAAAAATAGAACATCAGGCCATTTATTTTTTTAATTCTAATTTAAGCAGGGAAAGTCTCTTTGTGACAGGCTCAGCTCAAGGCCACGCAGTAGCAACAGTGAGAAATTAGGACTGTCCCAAATGTGAGTGTGCTTTTAGGAAAGGGGAAAAAAAAAGAGTTACATCTGTTTAATTTTATTGTTTTCCCACCTTGAAGAGATGTGCACACAAAACTGTGYGCTAAAAGCTGCCTCTGACTTTAATCTGCTCCATCATGTCTGAGTCAGATGCCCAGAAAGGACTTTGCTGGTAAATCTATCCTGTGGCATCGCTGTAGGAGGGCACCAGTAAGCAGATTAACCATAGCTCAAATTCTGTGTCAACTGCCTGACCGAGGGTGCCTTCCCTATCTTGGCTGTGCCTGGGCTTATTAACAGTTAATTATAACTTTCTGATATCCGAACCTAGTATTTGTCATAAGACATTTAGCACTCTTGTGTGAAAAATTGTGTAAATTCATGGATTTCCAGTACTGGTCCTGAGGAGTTTTCAGCATCATGACTCTTAGACAGGTTCTGATCTKTTTATTAGGATTCAAAAACATTTATTGGCAGAACATATTTAATTTATATGTAATAGTTTTCTAGAGAAGCAGTGGCTGCCCCATCYCTGGATGTGCCCAAGGCCAGGCTGGCCAGGGCTTGGAACAACCTGGGATAGTGGAAGGTGTCCCAGGTTACTCCAAGCCTAGTCCAGCCTGGCCTTGAACGCTTCCAGGGGTTATTTGCAGAGTAATTTAATGAATAGAATGTACACTGAGCATAAAAAATAAGTTTTTTATCAATAAACTTCCATTTTCTGCTCCTACAAACAATTCAACARTCCTTTGCTGCATCTACCCTGTGTGGCATCCAAAGATTTTTAATCCAGTGCTGGATCTCTCAAGTYTTGGGCATCAAATGACACTGGTGACACTGATTTCTGCCATCATACAGAGTACAATATTGGGATGTCCTGTTTAAGGGAGGGACTTTGACACTGAAGAAACCCTTAGAGGGCTCTGAGCTTTGCCATGTGCCCGTGCTGGGCAGCTGTGGCCGTGAACACGGTCACAGTGCTTCTGTCGTGTGGTTGAATGTCCAGGACCCTCCTGCCTCGGGTGATTTGGTGCTCTTGGCACATCATCAGTGATTTTATAGGTGAAAGGAGCAGTACATCAGCTCCCAGCTCCTTCTGGTTTGTGTTTGGGCTGATGTGCCATACAGATCCTCCATGCTACCATAAAAAAAAAGCAATAGATTAAAATATTTTCRTATGTTTCTGGCACCTTTAGGTTATGAGAAATTTAAAATGCCTTCTGTGAGTAACTTATATGGGATGGAAGTGTTTTATTTTCTTGTATAGCTGCAGTTGTTTCTCTTGCTGAATTTAGTGCTCATCTAGAGCAGAGCAAATCATTGCTTCAGCTCAGTTTAAACATTTTGGGAGCATTAGCTGTAGACTGGCGTTGATAAAGCACTAACAAGCTCTAATCTTAAAGCACATGGACTTGAATTAATGCCAGGAATAATATGCATTTCCTTTCATTTTCAAGTTTGTGGAGAACTTTCCCTTTTTTATGGGGGGGGGGGGCGGAGGAAAAAATGAATTATACTCTGAAACTGGGAAATGAGAGCAATTAATCTGTGCAGTTGTGTGTAGGCAGGAGGGACTATTTGTTGCCTGACGGGCTGCTCTCAGGACTGGAAACAAAGTAGGTTGTTTGTGTCTTTTTATGTCCTCGTCCTAGTTTGCTTTAGGACAAGAGCATTTACCTCATGACGCTTATTTTTGAACTTCATACTGGAGGCAGTGTTCACATTCCACTCAGTCTTTTACAGGACCAAGAACGGAGAATTAGTCAGCTGTTCTTTGTTTTTATTTCCCTGACTCTTGAACAGGATCCAGGCTTGCTCCTGAGGTTTTTCATCTGGATTGATCTGAATAAAACAGATTTTTCTTGCAACTGAAACCCCTTTATTTGTAAAAGGTTATGATAACCAGAAGAAGCCAAGCTCCCCCAGTTTTTGTTTGCGATGGGCAGTGGAACCGGCTTCCTGCGGTCGTGTTCACATTAAAGSAGGTTCATAGGGCATTTATATAAAAACAAACCAAAAAATGAAAGCTATCATGTTTGTGCCTTAGTGGAGCATGCCAGGACGCTGTTGCTAAGATGATGCATGCTGATTCTGGCATAAATAGTGATTTGAGCAGACCCTACCCTAAGGAGTTGAGTCCCAATCCTTTCTCCCCTGTATAGGAACAAATCAATTATTCTAAGGAGGCGGTGTTGTCTCTCGGTGCTGTTGTGTTGCTTTTTGAAAACGTTTTGTAAGTTAGTCCTTAAGTGGGATAATTGCTTTCAGCATTTGCAAGTTAAATGAAGAAAGCTCTAATTAGATTTTATAAAGTGGCTTAGCATGTTGAGAAGGCTTTTCATAAAGTATACTGTGTATTCACTTGGCGTTGCACAATTGAATTTCGTGTAGCACTGACGAAATCTAAAAATCCTATTTGGCCCTGGGTGCTTAAAGGATTGAAAGCCTGTCTTAAGTGCTCCTGGCCATACAGACTCTCTTCCTTTCCCCACCATCCCACCCTCACTGGGGCGTTTATCTGTGTTGTAGAGACCGGAGATGTTGCGTCAACACCAACCTGTTTGAGGAAGAGTCTTAGAGCTAGGCATAAAGCTTGGTATTTTGTAGCACTTCCAAAMAGGGCCCTGCACATGCTGTTTAATCTGTTTTAGTTGTTTTTGTGCTGTGCTGATTCTGTGGTGGGGCTGGGTGGCACAGAGCCACTTTGTTCAGGTCAGTCCTGGCTCTCTGCAGGAACTTAYTGAGTCCCACACAAACCCAACAGCACCCGTGTTTAGTAATTTTTGGTATTGTTTGGTGTCCTGTAGGTTAGAAATGTGATATGCTAATGCTTTCCTCTTGCCATCACAGCCTTGGCAGCAGCTGAGGCGCTGGCCAAAGCAGCCTGACACGCTGCTTGCCATCTGAATAAGGACTTAGCCCAGTCACAAGCCCCTTTCACGTGTGATTTCTGCAGTGTGTGTGCCAGGAGCTTCTTGATGAGAATTGGAAGGAGTCCCCAGAGTCGGTGTTTGTTCAGATCATTTGGGTGCTGTTGCTGGAGGTGACTTTTAGAGTCTGTTTTATGGAAGATGTGCTCTGGGAAGTAACACCTCTGCTGCTTTGGTCGGTCAGGCCGTGAAGCTTCATCTGCAGAAATGTGGATTGCGTTTGTAACAACTTTGAGGAAACCAGATGTAAAGTATTTAATCACAGTCATAGAACAGTCTGAGCTGGGGGAGACTTCAAAGGCCTTCCTCTAGTTTTACCCTCCTCCCATGACCAAAGACACTTTCCAATAGGCCAGGCTGTTGAGGACCCTATCCAGCTTGACCTTGAATACTTCCAGGGCTGAGGGGCCTTGCAGTTTGTTATGAGTTCAGGTAACCACAGAAGCAACTGGTTAAAACTCTGACTTGGTGAGAGGCCCTGAATCTGAAGAAGGGTGTAGAGACATCTAGTAAGATCCATTCAGCTTGGGATGTTAACTCATGGATCAAAACCAGCCTGCATCCTGGCAGGAGTCAGAGGTTGTTCTTTTGCCCTCCAGCCACGCTTGATCTCTTCAACCTTGGATTAGAGTCRTCTCTGTCATGGTCAATTTTTCTCACTTTTTGCTTTTAAAGGGTCAAGTTCTTTGAACACTTGTGGAATCAACAAACTTTCGTGTTTGAATTTACTGGATTGCTGTGTCCATGACAAGTTGTGGCAGTGTGTTCTTTGTGTGAACAACAGGCTGGTGTTGTAACCACATGGAGCACACGGCTTTGGATGAGCATTCGCAGCCTCCCACGGCCACTTGATTCATCACATGTGCCTTGAAGCGTTTTACTCGTTTGGACTGTCTTTGTAAATGGACTTTGTGTCCCCCTTTGAAGTACATACAAACTGCAAGAACTGCCGTGGTCAAGCTGAACTCAGAAGTGGACACAGATTTARACCTTTTCCCTTTTCTGCCTCAAATGTCAAACCAGCGTGTACCRCTGTTAATGGAGTTATTTACTCATCTTGGTAAACATGTAGGCTAAGGAGGAAACTTTGGCAGGTTCCATGTGATCTTGTGAGTAGTGTGCAGGCAGAACTCCAGTTTTCTTTGAGAACAGATTTAGAAYTGGATGAAGTTTCCTGTGTTACAAGAGATAGTTCATGCTATGGCAGGCTATGCAACTTGGTGGAGCTGAAGTTCTTGAATGAAGGTGAGGTGATGGAGATCCTGTGTCTGTAGAGATTAAATGTTAAAGTTAATACCTTAAGAGTTTTTTATAAAAGTGGATATGGCCAGGATGTAATTGAAGAAAAAATAAGGTGTTGTTCCTGACCTGTTTTCTCATTTTAAAATAGCCTTAGAAAATTTGTATGTTGTATATTTTTAGTGTAGCAGCTGTGTTGTTGATGCCAATAGCTTGAAAGTGAGTATTGAATTGTGAAGTGTTTCATCCTTGTATCTGTGCTCTGACAAATTTTGGTTGATGGTGCTGTTCACGGCAAGGCAGGTGTAGAAATGGCTRCATTGGAGTTTTACTCTTGAAAGGGCCAAAGATGTTTGAACAAGTTTGGGAGGATTTACTTCAGTCCACATAGAGGTGAGGAAGTGGGGTATGATTCTTAAGTTGTTTCAGTTCAATTAAAAAACTTCAGTTACCTGCCAGAGTGGAGGCTCAGAAGGCACAGGTGGGTCCTCACATCTCATCTCCAGGGCATCTATGCCAAGGCAAATATGTGCCTGTTGTGCCATATCCTTCAGTGCCCCAGCTCAATGCCTTGGGATGGACTTTGCACACTGGGGTGATTTATTTGTGAATCAGGGGCAGCCTTTGTGAATGCAGAGTGCTGTTTCTCATGCAGAGGAGCTCCCCAGCGTATTTGGAACAGGGTCCTCTGCAAGATACTGTTTTTGTATTTTCTAGGAACAAATTAAATTATGTTGTTGCGTTCTGTGTCATCTTCTTCAATGTGACCAAAGGCAATCAATGAGCTTTTGCTGCATTTCAGGATTTTATGCTAATATTTCACTGCTATCAGTACTTTTTTCTTTTTTTTTCAGAAAAGAAAATTATCTTAATTACCATGAAGTAACTAATCCTCAAAGCTGTAATCATTGCCGACATAATGCTTCATATTTACAAAATATGAACAATTCACTTCACCTCTTCACATGTTTTTTTGAGTTACTGTAAACAGTTTCCTGGAACCATTGCTTAATCAAGAAATTGAATTCTGTAATGTAAATAGTAAAGGCTTTTGACAACAAAGCTGTAATGCTTCCTTTCTTGTTTTATCCAATTTAGTGATGTGCATCCYATTAGTGTACTTTAAATTTCAGTAGAATTTTAGTAAAATAGTGCCATTCCAAAGATATTTTTCATATGGCAGTACTTGGGAGCATATGGAGCAAATACTGTATTGATAATTTGGTGTGATATGGCTGCTCTTCTTTAGCTATAAGTCTTCAATAATGATTTTGATGATTTGCTACATTTTTGCCTTCTTGCCTGATCTTTATTTTTTCAGTAGTTTTTAAAATATATTTTGATATGGAATCCCAGAATGATTTGGGTTGAAAGGGACCTTAGAGATCATCCAGTCCCACCCCCTGCCATGGGCAGGGACACYTTCCASTGTCCCAGGGTGCTCCWAGCCCTGTCCAGCCTGGCCTTGGGCACTTCCAGGGATCCAGTGGCAACCACAGCTTCTCTGGGCACCCTGTGCCAGGGCRTCAGCACCCTTACAGGAAAGAATATCTAATTTAAACCTGCCCTCTGGCAGTTGRAAGCCATTCCCTGTGTCCTGTCACCAGCTGAGTCAAAATAAACTGTTGAACTGATCTATACTCATAATGCCATGTTTTCCTTTTGTCTGATATTTGGCACRTAAGGCTTTGCAAACCTTGGGTTTCTGGTGTTTAGGAGTACCAGAATGTCACTCTCATGCTTCAAGAAAAGTGTATGGAAGCCCTTAAAATAAGATTTGGTAAGCAGAAAGGAAACTGCCCAGGACTGTGTATCATCCTATCATAATGTCATTGAATAAATTACTTCATGATTTAACTTGAGCACTCCTGGATGGATGAAGCCCATAATTATTTGACATGGGGCACTCTGTGTGTTTCTCTTGAAGATCATAACTCAAGGCAATTTTGCTTACCGTGGGAAACTGTCTTTTAGATGGAGGCTGGGAGGGCCATATCTATTTGTGAAGGACAGGGAGTGCTTTTGTTACCTTCCCAGAGCCATTACGGGATATGATTGCTTGGGGGAGTGTCTGCTTATGATCTGTTAGAAAACAGCCTATTAATAAAACAGAGACTCTTGTAATAGAGCACTTCTTAATCTTCTTCCTGTGTAGTTATTTATAGGCTGTGACATCTTAATTTGCCTCTCATGTGCATCGACTTCTGTTATTTTGAAAGATCAAGTAGTTTTCACACGCCTCTGAGAATCACTTCTGGGAGAAACTGTCTGTTTTCTAAGGAATCTGACAAAAAAGGTTCAAATCATAAGTTTGTTGTGACAAATGCATTAAGGTTTTTGCTGCTGTCTTTCTAAAGGACAGAAGTTACGTGATGTGCTCTTGTAGTTACTTCTATATTGATCCTGTATCTGATTATAAGCAGATTTTCCTGAATTCCCCAAGGATTTCTAGCTGCTGATAACACTTCTTTTCCYTTGGYGACCTACCTGRAGCRATATTCAATCCATTATTCTCTTTATTTTTGTGGTCCTTTCCTTTCTCAGAGCGGTCCCAGTGCCAGGTCCTGTCACAAGATGTGCATTGACATCCAGCGGCGGCAGATCTACACTCTGGGGCGGTACCTGGATTCCTCTGTGAGGAACAGCAAGTCCCTGAAAAGTGACTTCTATCGCTACGACATCGACACCAACACCTGGATGTTGCTGAGTGAGGACACTGCAGCAGATGGAGGCCCCAAGCTGGTGTTTGATCATCAGGTCAGCCAAACTCATCCTCCTACTGCAAGTTTTCAGTGTTTAAAAGTCAGTTTTGATTGTATTCTCTGTGATTTAGAGGTGCTGTACCAGGAGCAGGGATGAGGAGGGTGTGAGCATTCAATTAAATCCTAATAGCATTGCTGCTCAACGCCACTGGCTGCTGTTGTTCTAATCAAACTGAGTCAGAAGAATCRTAAAAACCTTTGCAAACAAATGCATTTTATTAAGACACGTTTTATTAAAGCTCAAAGCACAGTTCATCTGGTTTTAATCAGTCTYCTCGAGCTGGGTTTGCAGATCTGCCTCCTTGGAGGGCCTTGGGGAGCCACTTGCAAAGCTTTGTATGGTACCTTTGGAAGAATACTCGGAGCAARCTGCTGGAATGAGGCCAAACCAGAAGCGGGATTCTTTCCAAATTGGTTACCTTWAAAATTTGTAAAAATGTGCTTACTTTGTAGAGCTTGAAATACCTTAGAGGAATGGCYACTAATCCTTTAAAAAGTCACATCTATCCACGTGTTCAAATTGAAAACTTCTTTACTTATGTTGTGTTCAATGGCTTTTGTCTATTTGAAAAAGGTATTTTGTTCTCAATTGATTTTTTTATGAAGCACTGCCAAGGAGCAGCACATCAAGACTCATTTTTAAAGCAGCCCAAGATCTGCCTTTATTGGTACTGGCTGTTTTGTAACCAAAGTTGTTGTTTGCCAGCACATTGTGCCTTTCTGCTGACACYGAAAATTAAAGATACGCCATGTCTGCAGAACAAAAGCCAATCAGTCTTTCTGTTCTATTAATAACCAGTGCCAGTCTCCCAGGTGTAGGGGAAGAGGCACAAGGAAATTGTCAGCTGGCAAGGCTACTCTGGCTACCTTGTTTGCCTCTTGAAATGATTCCTTTCTTCYCTGTGCTGTCTCTTAAGAAAGAAGGGCTTCACTGAATTCTGTCAATCTGCAGCTCTTCCTCTTCTCTCCCTCAGCACCTACTGCGATAGCAGTTTTTATTTAACCTTCAAAAATGTGCTGCACTAGAAGGGTTTTGTGAGGCTTTGCTGAGTAGCATCCCTATCTTAYTGTAATCTTAGTCTGTTTGTTGGTTTGCTTTTTTTTCCTCCTCTGGTGTTTTGTAACCYTCTGCTTTGCACTTTGTCTGAAAATATCACCTGGAGTCAGGGATTTTGGTTTGGTTTGGTTTGATTTGTGATGCAATGCTTCCCTTAAGTGCCATAACCCAAGTTTGGGGGTTAAATATATTTTTGCTTAAATATATTTTAATTGCTGCAGTCCCATGAGGAATTTTGGCCCAGGTTTGCGTTCCAGTAATGTGGGTAACAGTAAATGTGTGCTGGGGATGGAATCTCAGTAACAGATCACAGGCTGATTTTTGCATCGAGCGGTGGGCAGTGAATTTGCAGCAATTTTGAATTTATCCTTTGCACAGCCATTGCCACTCTGTTAACTCTCTGGCTGTAAAGATGTAGCTTGAAAAGTTCCCCACGGATCTTTCTTGGAGTCTGCGAATTTGTGGAAAAGAACCCTATGAAACCTTGTGAAAGACCCTCAAGTACTTTCCCTGAAATTAGCAGGCTTTTTTGTGATGAAGGCTATATTTAGTCTTTTCTTTTATATATTAAATGGCATATAGAAATTAGACTTGTCTTTTAGATTTCTTTTGTGGGATTAAAACTGGACAACCATGAAGATATGTGAAGAAGAAGAAACCTTTTCTGTTTGTTGGAGGCTCCGGAGATGTGCAGAGCACTGTCTTACCTTAGTAGGCCTTGCTTGCAGGAAAGARGTGTTTAATCTTAAATCTCAGAGTCTTCAATTCTTACTGTGCCAGCTTAAAACTGCTTCCCTGGTTCTTGCAGATGTGCATGGATTCTGAAAAACACATGATCTACACCTTTGGAGGCCGAATTCTGACTTGTAATGGCAGCGTGGACGACAGCAGAGCCAGTGAGCCCCAGTTCAGTGGTTTGTTTGCTTTYGACTGCCAGTGCCAGACGTGGAAACTTTTGAGGGAGGATTCCTGCAACGCTGGCCCCGAGGATATCCAGTCCCGGATAGGACACTGCATGTTGTTCCATTCTGTAAGTATCCACACCCTACTTTGATTGATGATGTCTGACTTTAAGGAGAACATCTGGTTTTGGTTTTTCTTGCAAATTTTGAGCGCTTTAATCTCCTGAGCGATGTGTTGTCTCAGTTAATTCGATGTTTGCTGACATTCTGATGCTGCCTTGGGAAGTGCAAGACGTMCTAATTAAAGTTTCAGGGCTTTCATGACTCCAACTGAACAAAATTTCAAGTAAAAAATCAAGGTGAATTTAAAAGAGTAGATTTTAATGGAATAATATTAAATGGATCCAAAACCTGTGGTTCAGTTTGACCTAAAAATGTGTTCTTTTTAAGTTAGTAGAGCGATTTAGAAGCTCCTGGTCTAGTAGATACTCCGTGAGTTACTGGAATGGGACTTTCTGGGTGTGCATTGAGTTGTAGAGACCTCAGCCCTTGGTGCTGAGCATCCAGCTGCTCTTTGCTGTCCTGAGCAGCTGCAAACAGCTGGGCACAGCTGGCATTAGGGACACTTCATCCAGAGCTTCATGGAGGAGCAGAGGGCTGGAAGGGGTTTGTCTGTAGCGTTTTACTTAGTATTGGGTATTAAACCACCTTCCATTGCCTTTTCAATTGTGTTCATCAACCACGTCTATTTAAGAGGAGAGAATTAAAGAGAATTAAAAATGATATTGTGACATTCAAGCATTTGCTGATACCACCAACTCAAAACCCACTAATTTGGAGAAATTGCTKATTTTATTTCTGTTGCCCTTTCAAATAAAAGATCAGAATTTTTACAGTGAATATTGGGCTTTCAGAGCTTTCAATTTTATTTTTGTTTTGAGTGGTTSTTTAAAAATGGGTGGAAAAACATATTGCCATATGCAGAATTCTGCACAGGAACTTGAGGGTCTTTAAAGTAAGTGTCCATGGTAAATGTAAGAACACTGSTTTCTGTAAGCACAGGTCATGGAAGTTTAAGTCCTTTTCTGTTTTCTCAACCATTTGAAAGAAAAATAATCTGCCTCTTACGGACTTTCCACTTGGCAGACTTGAAAGAAGTAATAAACCTGTTATTCTTGGCTTGCTCCTTGCCATTTGCCTGTACTGAATTTAGTAGTGTGCTGGTACCTGCATGGTTTCTCCTACAGTCTGTCTTTTGTTCCTGTTGTGTTCTTAACAGTGAATTTATGATGGGTTTTAGAGACAGAGGAATTTATTATTCCTTAATAATAAGCTTGAAAGATAAACTGCTGCTTTAACATTGTGAAGTTAAAGCTGTTGAAACAGGGCTTCAGCAGGTACCTGTGCACAGTTATTTGAAATTTAGAAGAGACATTTCTGTTTCTCTTTGATTCATTAATGGCTGCCCCATCCCTGGAAGTGTTCCAGGCCAGGTTGGATGGGACTTGGAGCATCCTGGTCCAGTGGAAGATGTCCCAGCCCATGGGAGGGGATTGGAACTGGATGGGCTTTAATGTCCCTTCCAAGCCAAACCATGTGTGATTCTATGATAAATATTTCATTAATKAATGTAGTTGACCAACATACTTGAACTTTGTAAAGACTTTTTGTTTTTTCCCCCCCATTCCAGAAAAATCGCTGCTTGTATGTATTTGGTGGCCAGAGATCAAAGACTTACTTGAATGACTTCTTCAGTTATGATGTGGACAGTGACCACGTGGACATTATCTCAGATGGCACGAAGAAAGATTCAGGGATGGGTAAGAGGATAACATAATTTCTTTTTGTTGCTACAACTGAGAAATGTACTGTAAAAGATATATTTCYTCTCCTGGTGTAAAAGGAGAAATATGTAGGTGAAAGGCCACGTTCAGCCCGTGGGATCAGGTTTGCATCCTTAACTAAYCCTCCATACTCACGTAAACTCCACACTATATAGGTTAAACTTATGCCACCTCTTCTGTCCTTTCTGTCATTTGATACTCTCCTTCTTGAACACAATACAAATAATTGATGCATGAAACCACATAGCACCTCAAAGAAAAAAAAAAAGCCCAGGAAAATAAGAACTAAAAATACCTCTTCTGAAATTCTAGAAGAGACAAAAAAGCTGAAAAAAGAGTCTTTAAACCTGGAAAGGGGAAAGCAAATTTTTATTTTTCTGCTTTTCACTAAGTGAAAARTACTATAAAATAGAGATAATCTCAGAACGGCAGGTAGGGTGCTCTGAGACAGAAAATTGAAGTAGAGTGACTGAAGTTACTTTGACCAGAAAGATAAGATCAAGCTGTTGCCCTGTTATATTTGTAATAAATACCAGAAAGGGGCAAAAAAAAGGAAGAGGAGGGAGCAAGTTCGGTTCTGTGTGGTTCATACTGCTGGAGCTACATATCCCATGTGTAGTTCTGTATGACAGAAGTCTTTAAAAACCCCCAGAAGGTCTGTAACATAACCATAGAGAACTGATTTCATGCCTTTTCTCCTCAAATGACAGAGAAAAATGTTCCTTTCTTCCCRAGAAGCACTTCTGCATGTATAAGCACATCATTTCCTTGTTACAAATACCCTGATTTTCATCCTGCAAGTCAGGATTTGAAATTTGAGTTGCACTGTGTACCATTATGGGACAGAAGTTAGGGATGTTTCTCATATTATGTATATTCGGTCCCAATTCAGTTTTCTTTCAGTTACTAAAACCCTCAGGAAGRTAATTAATCTTGAATTTAGGCTGCCCTCCCCCTTTTGATCAGCCTTAACTTTTAGCAAGTAATTTTGCTGAACTTTTGAAGTGAATTATTGATGGTGACGAGTTATTGTTTGCTTGTTAATTTAGTTATGCCAATAATGGAGAAAAGTGCCCAACCTCTATTTCTCTGGAGTCATTTGTTTACTCAAGTGCTTCCAAGAAAGAGCCAGCTCATATTGTTGACAGTCTCCTTTATTCAGGTGCATGTTGCCTCTGCACACACCCACGCTCCTTTTGTTGTCCTTAGAGCTTTTAAAGAATTGATTTATTTTTTTCCCAGGAAATTGGTAGCATTCTGCCATTTTGATCTTTTCAAGCTACATATTTTCATAGCCAGAAGCTTGAAAACGTGTGGTTTTAAGATGGCACCTTTGTCTACTTCAGATTTAGATACTGAGTTTGTTTTCCACCGGAGAAGACACAGCTCTGCTTTTCATACATGAACTGTAAGGTTCAGTGAAGTAAATGAGACTATAATTTTTAGCCCTTCTCCCCATTCCCACAGGCCCTGAAGTGGTGAATAGAAGAGTTTTTTTTAATAAGAAAATGACTCACTGGAAATAATTCACAAGTAGATTCTTTGGTTTACTGTTCTCCTGTGTGTAGAAAGTAAACAAACAGATTTGAACATTCCCATTGCTTTTGAAAGAAAATGCTGGGATAATTTGCATTTTAACAGGAAGAGAACAAAATGCTTATTACGTTCAGACAGCAAATGTTGACAGCACTGTTTTCACCCAAAAAAAAGCAAGTCTTTATTGTGCTCTTGTTAGGTAGTGATACACCATTTTGATCTGTCTGAACAAAGTGATTGCCTGCCTGGTCGCTGTGAAGTTTTAAGCTGCTCAGTGTGATGAGTCAAGTTGAGGATGCCTGACCTAAATGTTCCTATAAAGTCCCATGATTACATTTTGTTCCTGGCTYGCATGTGGCATTCAGTTCTATTCTTAGTTGAGCTATTTTGATTTTTACCCTTTCTAAAAGAACTTAATTGTGCATTTGTTTAAATATCTCGTGGAGTAGGGAGGTTTTTTAAAAAGTAATGAAATGGATAATAAGGATTATCAGTAACATGGGGTTGTTGCAATGCTATAAAACCATGGTAATGATATGTTGGTTTTGCTGATCTCATCTCCTGGGTGAGATATTTGTGCTATTCASTGTTTCTTTGCTTTTGTTTGTGTCTCTGATGTTGATCCTGTGACCAGCTCTTTGGATGGCTGGTGTGTTTGAGAATAATGGGTGATAAGCATCACTTATATTTTCTTAATTTTAAGTAAAGGACATAATTCCAGCGGATTTAGACATGCAGCTGTGATGATGTGTTGGATGTGAAGGAAGACGACAGAGGTGCAAATTGGAGGAATTTTAGTACCCTTGAGTGTGGTTGGAGGAGWGGCAAAAATGTTTATGTTGATGGACACACTTTTGGAGCAGTTTTATACTTTTAATTGCTTTAAAAAACACATAAACTACACACAAGCAACAAAAAAGCCCCCAACAAACATGCCAGAGTGTATATCTGAAGCATTCAGGGGGTCTAGAGATGCCAGCAGTCCCAGGTATCCCCAAGGGGTGGACTGGGAGCTTTCCCAGCTCTCTTAGTGTGCAATCCCTGACTCATCCTGGGCGGTCATTTCAGGGCTGAGGGAGCTCGTGGCATTGTGGTCAAGGTTCCTGTGATAATCCCTTCTGGCCCTGACTTAGGTGGTGTGTCAGAGCTCTTGGTCAGAG
The DNA here is from genome assembly GCF_030028575.1 of Malurus melanocephalus. Taxonomy (NCBI): domain Eukaryota; kingdom Metazoa; phylum Chordata; class Aves; order Passeriformes; family Maluridae; genus Malurus; species Malurus melanocephalus. The sequence goes on from NW_026623709.1 coordinate 107,721, forward strand.
GGAGAATTTCTTTCTGCAAGAGGGTGCAGATCATCTGAAATCCCTTGGCATCGAGTAACTTCCAAAGTCAAATGTGAGCAAGCCTTAAAAATTCTTGTGGCTCCTTGTAAAGGTGAAGTGGTTCTTAAGGGCAGTGCACAGGTAGTTTTAAAGCTACCAGTRAAGATCCCAGATCTCTTTTTGGACAGGTGCTCATTTCTCATACAGAACTGTGCACCTGATGGATGGGGAGTTTCATGGGTAAGTACCACGGACAGAGGCGACCAGCCCAGACCAGGAAACAAGGCAAAGTCAGAAAAACATGAATCAAAATATAGTACAGCTAGCTCAGCATGGCTGGGATCCACCTCAGACAGGCAGCCTGAATATCCCATTTGCAGCATCTCTTTGTGACACCTGACATGTTTTGCCTCGTAAAGCTGCTCAGGTAGGGTCTTGCCAGTGGCTGGCACATCCCTTGCCATAGAAGCATTTTGTTTTGTGAGGGACTTGTGTGCTTTTCATCTTGTAAAGTGCTTCTCTGAACCTATCCCAAAATCCTTTCCTCTGCCTGTGAATGTGAGGAGGTGGACAGGCAGTCACCAGATCCTACAGATGCCTTGCAGAGCTGCCATAKCTCTGAATTCCATTCAGATTTACTGGCTGATCTGCTTTTTCCAAAATCTCAGAGGGAGCCGAGCATTGGACATTGGATTGTTGCTTTGTCAACATGACAACCAAACTGTTCAGATGGTCTCCTTAGCTGCTCCTTGGCAGACTGCCAGATGCAGTCTCATCAGGAAAAATCCAAGAGGATAATCATTATCTTGCTGTGTCAACAGCTGGCCTGGTGCTATCACTCACCATGACTTGCTCCATTAAAGTCTGGGGGAGGTGCTGCTTCCGCTTTACACGAGTTACAAGGAGTGTCATGGAATAATTTGCAGACCTACCACTTTTTAAAAATTAATCCACTGGGAGGTGCCAGGTTCTGGTGAGCAGCAACATCCATGTGATGCAGTTTTCTCCCAATTTTGTAATCATGAGACATCACAAGGAGGGAGGATACTTGTGAATTGCTTGCAGTGGGATTGGTAGTCACATGTTCCAAGGGTTTCATTATTCAGGTGGCACTAAAACCTCATCAGTGAGCTTGCTTCCCTTAATTATCCTTGGTGAATCTTTCAGAGATGGTCTGTACACTGTAGATTTATAAAATTGTTTTGCCACTGTTGCGTTTCAAAGTGTTGAAAAATTTGCCGTAATATCCCCTCAAATGTGAGAGATGAGATTTAATTTCCARTATTCTGTCTAGTACTGTGAGAACCGTATCTGTGTAACCATAAACTTAACTTTAGATTGCTYATAGCAGCTGTGGCTGCCCCTTCCCTGGAAGTGTCCAAGGCCAGGCTGGACAGGGCTTGGAGCATCCTGGGATAGTGGAACGTGTCCCTGCCYATGGCAGGGGTTRGAACTGRATGATCTTWAAGGTCCTTCACAACCCAGTTGATCCTAGGATTCCATGAATTTCAATTTCCTGCTTTGTGAGCTCTGTCTCTGTGTAAAAGCTGTTTCTTGCTTCGAYGCTGGCAGCAGCCAAGGTTGTGCTTGAAACAACTCTAGCTGTTTGCACACAGGAGCCAAAAAATATTCAGCTGGCTGAAATGATCTCTGTGATCCCATAAACTCCTGTAAGCAGGGGCTGTGGTAGTGGGAACGTGGCTGCTCCATGATTAGGTGTCACTTTCTGAGAAAAGCTTTYCCCCTGTGTTGTATTTAAATGGAAATTACACTGTACACAGCTCCACAGCATCTCCTCAGAGCTTGCTCAGGAATTATTGCTTGTTTATGGAACTGGCTGCAAACTCGAGGCCTGTGCGGCTGAATATTGTTTTCAAATATTGAGGCCACGAGCTTTTAATTTTTGCTGTGTAAAAATGAATGAAAATATTAAGTTTCTGAGCAAGGATTAAGACCTCTTATTTTCACTTAGTTCCTGCCCTTCTACCCTGGTGTGGTTAATGAGATTAAGAGGTAAAAAACCATGCAGTGGCACAGGAAAAGCATTCACCATCTTCTAGACTTTTTGGGATTGTGTTRTATTTAGAGATTTCTCTGTACAGCYTCAATAAGTGATGTATTGTCATAGGAGGCAAGTTAATAGCACGTAGCCACAGGCCAGCGTTCAAAACACCCAGGGCTAAGTCCTCAGTCCCTGCTTTGTCCTTGGACCTGGCTGCCCACAGCTGACCCAAGAGGTGCTCTGAAAGGTGTGAAATAGGTGGAGATTTGCCCCAAAGCTGATTTTATATCCCTCTGYGAAGAAGCAGGAGTGAGAGAACTTCCATGGAGCTTTTCTTACCACTTCCTTCACCCCTTGCATCTTACACATTGCAAATAACAGCTCTGTAAGTTCTCTGCTTCTCACCTCTTGTTTTTTGACTTTTTTCTCCTAAGTCCTAAAATTTAAAAATACAGGTTCTTAGCAARYAATTACTGTCACTGTYAYAGACCCATTTTTATATGTTCAGTTYTGTWGTCCACRCMGAATTAAATTCCYTTCCCAATGTACATTTTGTTACTGAAATATCCCAAGTATTTTTCCAACGTTTCCAGCCCATGTTCCTCTCTAATACTCTGACTGTTCTCTTTTGAATTCTGTCCAACACTTCCTGCCAGTCTACTGCACTTGCAGATGATGAACCTCTCTTACCCCCTAGTGGAAGTTTTTCAGTCCTGAGATTTTTATGGAGCCCTTTTGYTCTGTCAAGGATCAGACTTCCTTGGAAAACATATTTTTGATGTTTCTGGTGGGTTTAAAACATCACGGTGTTTTCTGCTCACTGTGTAGTATCTTGTCTTACTGTCTGTTTATTTTCAGGGACTTGTTTATCAGATTTGTGTTATGGGGTTRTTTTAATACTACATCCAACTTTCCTCATTTTGTCCTCCTCTGCAAAAGACCAGATGTCAACTTTTTGTAGCCTAAGGCACTAAAATACAGTTTCTACACAGTTGCTTAGATAGGTCACAGAGTTTATGTAAGTTGCTCCTCATCTTAGGCCCTAAGTAAATGTAGGGATTTATATTTTGATACTTTTCTAGACATTCTGCATTTCAAACTGTCTCAAGAAGCGATTGATTTACAACTGAGGGAAGCCTGAAATTGCTTAACTTGAATCTGGTTTTGATTACAGTTGCTGTGGATGAATTCTATTCTTAATATCAAGAAGAAAAAACCACCAGCGCTGAACTTTGGCAGTTTTCCCTCCTTCATTATTTAAATAATAATTTCAGCTTCAGGAAATCGAGCATAAACGAGATACAAAATTCATTTATTTAACAACATTTCAGGAGGAGGGATGGGACTTCCAACAGACAAGTTTCAGATGCTTTGGATATCAATGGTAATAGAGCAACCATCTTCCTTATGATTATAATAATTTTCATTTCAATGAGGTATTAGTGCTCTGAAGATTYGTGCAGGGTTTTTTTGTGTAATATTCCCAGCATGGTCTCAAATGTTCAAAGCAGCAGATAGGATTGCAAAGACATTTTCCTTGTGCATTAGGATTGCTGATCAAATTTAGATGGCTCTCCTGACAGAAACGTCTCAAAAAGGCCTTGAATTTAATCCTTTTGGGTCAGCAACTTAGTCCCTGACTATGCAAGCAAACACATTACATGATACTTTTCAAAAATTAGCAATTTTTAGTCTAKAATTGTCTTTTTGTTCTCAATTTCCTTATGGTATGACTTTCACAGTCTTCATTGTCTAGTTTAAAAATCCAGTTCTTTGTGGTTTGCAGGTAAAACAAGGTGTATTGCCATTGTTGTGCCAATGTTATTTCCTGATTTTTTTCCTCTTTTCTGCCACCCAGTTGCTTATAAATTAGATWAATTTTCCTTTARAACTTCATGGCAAAATTGGATGTCRAACTAGACAGGTTTATGCTGATRAGGGCTCCAAAGCCTCTTCCTCCTGTAAAACCATRAGGAAGGATTTTGTCAAAGAGACTCTGAGAATGAATTATCCAAATATATTCCAGTTTCTATTTAAATTTACATAAGAATTAAGCAATTTTTTTAAAAAAAAATGCTTACATTTTGTGGTGTTTCTAAATTCTCCAATAGGGGCCAAAATTGTGGAAAACCAAATTCTACTCAGAATTTTTAAATTCATTTATTGCTTTCGTGGCTTAACAAATGAAAAGAGAGAAGCGTGAGAGTGAAACCAGTTACAGAATGGGCTTCCAAAATACCATTTTATGTATTCCCCAACAGCAATATTAAATAGTTTATTAACGTAGGGCTCATTTTCTAGGCCGTGGGTGCAATTCAGTTAATTGCGAGGAAGAATTTGCAAAATACAAGAGTTCTGAGAATTTTTCATGCCAAAATCTTGACCAAAGGCCAGGAACCTTTACCAGCCTTTGTAAACTGACCCAGAAAGAGAAAGGAGACAAACAGGATCTGTAAACAAAGATCACGTGCCCTTCACAAATACATTTTGGAAGGATGGTTGCCTAGGGAAACAGGAAACGGGGAATTATACAACAAACAAAAAGGACTGCCAAACAAATTTGCTGACCTTTTTTTCGGGGAATTATGATGAAAACTGTTGGAATCCGCAGGATTTCACCATATTTCTAAATCCGAAGGTGGGACAGAAGGATAGTTTGGTAATTACACCACAACTATTCAGAAAATATAAAGAGCTTCTTTGATATCTTTGTCCTGCAGAGTTGTGAGCTATATAATCATGAGGTCATCTTGAATTTTTTGGAGTTTCCCAGCTTTTGCAATTAAGCTTTCCGGAATCAATGCGTCCTTTTACAGATGAGATAATAACAAAATCACTCCATTCATATTTGTAAGGGTCATCTGGTCATTTAGCTCTGTGTTAGGCAGCTTAATCCTCATTTCTGAGCTGGTAGTCTCCCAAATGACTCTGTCCATATCTTTCCTAGGAAACAGCAGCTCTCAGAATGTTGGTTTTTTTTTGTTTTTTTTTGCTTCCAAGAGTCACAGATAGGAAGAGAAGAGTTTGCATTGGACTTGGCTTTAAGCAGGGAAGAAGTTGGCCTCTGGATGWTGATCTGCTGAATTTCAGGGAAGGGAAACTCATTTGCCTGATGTTTGGATCCCTTCCTGCATCCTCCGTTGTTTCCAGCATGTAATTTTATTTTCTTTTCTCAGTTCCAATGACAGGTTTCACTCAAAGAGCCACCATTGATCCCGAGCTGAATGAAATCCATGTCTTGTCAGGGCTCAGTAAAGACAAGGAGAAGCGGGAAGAGAAYGTAAGGAATTCCTTCTGGATTTATGACATTGTGAGGAACAGCTGGTAAGTCCTACATTCTAACTTTCACACTGACTTCCTTTAGCAAGCAGTCCTGTCTCCCAGGTAATTCTGTAGCCTCTCTTAACCCTGGAATTGTTGAAAGTTGTTGAAGACAGCTGRGTTCCCTTGAGGCACCTCTTTTTCCCATTGTCTTTAGAGGCAACATGGCAGTAATCCAAATGAGGGAGAGAAATCGTGTGAACATCTTTATTGGAGCCAGGTGCAGGAGATGGGGGGAAGTGAGCAGTTACAAAAGGCTTTTCCTGTACGAAGGGTTCAAGGCCAGGATTCAGCACCAGTGCAGCAAATTCAGTCCAGTGTGCATTGCTAATACATTGTACATGGTTCTAGTTCTTMGAAATTGAGGAAACTGGTGCATGGGAACAATGATGGAGAAGTCTCCATGCTAGATCTGATATTCTGAGAAAATATCTCCTGCTTCATTCATCAAGTTGTACTTGGTAGCACATTGTCACTGTTCCTTTCCAGAGCTGGCAGAGTTTTTGTGTTCAAGGCCTCTTCTAAAGTGGGGCCAATGACTTCAAAAGGTGTGAATGTTGTTTTTTAAAAGTGACTTCTCACTTATAATTTAATCCTGCTTGGAAATCAGTTACTGAAATACCACCTTTGCTGTAATCCATGGCCTAAAGCTCTACTGGRTCCAAGATGGATTTTTCTATCATAAAAAATACTTCATGCTGACAGTTCCTGTAGGCAAATAACGTAACACCTGAAGATATCCCCAAAGCTCATGACAAATAATTTTCAGAWTTTTTTCCTGTTTGGCTTGTGCTYRRGGACTGTTTTCAGCCAAGGTGWGCTCTGATTGCTGGCTGGGTTCTTTGTAGAGCTAAGAATGGGATGGGATAATAGAGGACAGTGTAGAGAGAAGTAAGAAAATCTTTGGGGTTATACATAATTTGTACATTTCACAACTTTTCCTGCTTTCTGTAGGTACAACTAATAATTCCTTGCCACTTTGAATTTCAGGTCTTGTGTCTATAAGAATGACCAAGCWGCAAAAGAGAATCCAGGTAAAAGCCTTCAGGAAGAGGAGCCCTGTCCAAGGTTTGCCCATCAGCTGGTGTATGATGAGTTGCACAAGGTATGTGGTGATTTTTTTTYAGTCTTTTTACTCTTAAGATGTACTTAAGAGTTTCCCTAAAGATGGTATRATAAATACAGCTTTTAGTTTAGTGTTAATGTTTGGGTTAATATGGTGAGTAACTGTCATTTAGCTTCCCATATATTAAAATAAGGTGCTAAACTACTTTTTATGTCAATGTGAAGTAGATACGAGATCTCTTCTCACGCTTCAGAACACATGAAGCTWTATTCATTATCCTCAGAGGTTTAATCTCAACTGTTGGTGACTAAATGAGAAAAGACAGTTACACTTTTTCCAAGAAATGTTGGTATTTGAATGAACTAATCTCAGTTATGAATCCTCTGAAACCAGAGGTGCCTGAATTTTCCTTACATGTCAGAAGCAACTGTCATTCTTCAGCACTGTCAGGCTYCAATGGACACATTCAGAATTAAATAGACTTAAAATTGGGTTTAGTGTATGTGACAGCTCAGTAAACTTAGGGCTTTGTGCATATTAACCAGTAAAGCACAAACCCACAGATTAGGTTCATAAATTCATTAAGTCATGAATTTAAATTACCGTGACACTCTTACTGAACCTTTCATGGATTTTTCTAAAAATTGTCSCTAGTCTGAAACTGAGTTAAAGAAAAACGTATTTTAGCCTTGCATTCTGTGGAGTGTTAATCAAAAGTGTTAATGAAATTTGGGAATCCCAGCTAGCCCAGAACTTTGACAGTAAGGAGGATTTTAAGGAGGAATGGGTGCAGATTCTGTAAGGAGAATTTGCATTGCTTTTTGTCTCCACTGTAATATACATTAAATATTGTTCTGCCTTTACTCTTCAAAGTGTGAGGTACCAYGAGACTGAGAGTAGTATTTCATGAGTTACTCTGAAGGTTGCTAAATCATCGCAGTTGCCCAGCTTTATCTGAAGAGCTGTTTGATGTGCTTGTTTTGAAGAGTCTTATTTTTAGAAACCTCTGTTCCAWTGACCTTTCTAAACTCCTCTGATATAAATAAGGAGAGTCTACAGCAGTGGGATGCAGAAGACATTGTTTTGAGTGATTATTTTTAAAGCCATGGGGAAAGGTAGCCTGTTGGACTTGTTAAACTTCAGTATTTGAAGGTCCTTTGTAGCATGTTTAATATCAACAGCTCAGAGTCTGAAATTACCACACGACGGGAAGAAAAATGTAGTGAAGAAATAAACAGTCCTTTTGTGACACTTCCACTCTTCTGGAAATTTGCCTCTCTGTAAGTCTAGATTATGCTGGACTGGGTTTGCTGTCACTTTACTTTGAAAATCTTTAGGACTTCCCACTCACTTTCTCAGTGCTTAAGGATTTATCATGCTCATAAGYTTTATCTAAAGAAAGAGGATGCATRAATTTTGGATATTTATGAATATCTCAGGTATCTGCTAAAGAGAGGTTCTAAAAGCACAACTCTTTTATTATCTAAAAATGTAAATGGTTTAGAGAACTTTTTTCATCTCCAAGGGGACAAAGTGAGGGTAATAATAAGATGGAGCAACTTGCCTAAAAGGCAGAGTTTCTCCCACCAGAATAAACCCCAGCAAAGCTGCTGATGTAGTAAATTGTCTTTGTGCAGTGGATTTACACAAACAATCAATTTTTTGATCTCTCATTTTCTTAGGTTCATTACTTATTTGGAGGGAATCCTGGTAAATCCTGCTCTCCAAAGATGAGATTAGATGATTTCTGGTCTCTGAAGCTSTGCCGACCATCAAAGGAATACCTGCTAAGACACTGCAAATACCTCATCAGAAAGCACAGGTATAGAAACAAAGGTGGTTTGCAATTTTCTTTTCCAAGTGTATCTTTTTTTTTAAGTTGCTAAGACTCAAATATCTCATAAACCATTTTGTGAAATATAATTYTGTTGGAACTAGATGATCTTYAAGGTCCCTCCCAARSCAACCATTCTATAATCCGATGGTCTGCAGTTTTCTTGATTTTTAAAATAAAATACTTTAATAAAAAGCAGTAGGCCAGGGCTGAATTACAAAATTAGCTTGATTCATTTTGACTAWGTTACTCTAAAACTAGAAAAATCTGGTTATTGTGTGGGGAGTCCTGGGGAATTTTTAGATTCCCTTTTCACTCTGCTGCTCATCAACATGTGTTTTGGTGCTGTCACCTCCCAAGGAAATGGAGTATGTTTTGGAAACACTGTGCTTGGAGATAGTAACAGCCTGCAAGGATGCTAATGAAGTCTGGGGGCTGGATGCCTTTGCACATCTGAGACTCAACCGTGGTGAGGTCATCAGAGTTTCTCATTCAGAAACTCCTGAAAGAGCTCASTTAGGCAGAATTCAGCTACGCTGCCGTAATTCTTGCACTCTGGATGCTTCAGAGCTGCTTTATATTTGCTATTTAGGGCAACAGCTTTTCAAAATCAAGCTTATGGTGTTGCCTTAGTCAAGAAATTGCAGCAGTGAGAGAGCCTTTCAGGACCCAGCAAATCATTTGAAGGCAGTAAATAGCTCTCCCTGCATTCTGGGGGAGAATACTTCGTTATCAGGCTCTGCCAAGAGTTGGAAGGTCAGGTTTTCCTGATGGTATTTTACTTCTGAGGCAGCAAACAAATTGCTGTACTCAATTCACAGCCACTGTTGCAGGGTGGGACTAAGATTAGCCACACAGTAGATGTGAATACCTACAAGAATGAATAAAGGCCTTGCCCAGTTATCTGGGAGGCTTATTAAACACAGATGTGGTGGTATGGAAATGCAGCTGTGCAGCCTCCAGAGACAGCTCTGGTTTATTTGTTTCTGTTTGCTTAAATTGCACTTGAAGGAAATGTTGCTGTGTGTTATCAGGCATAAGTTTGGGGTTTTTTGCTCCTGTGTTTAGGGTCTGTGTGGGGGAGCCAAACCTGAGCAGCTAGGGATGGGTGCCTGGCTGGAGCTGAACTGCTGTGCAGTCACTGGCTGCCCTTTACCTGCATTCCCCAAACTCTGGGGACCAGAAGGAACTGGCCTTGCATCCACAGCAAACCCACAGCRTCATCTGAGGTCCTGTTTTCCTTTGAACTTTTTTAGTACCAGTCAGCCAAGCTGGGCATGTCAAAAAGAGCAAGGTGGCAGTGGTTCTGCTTACTTGGAAATACTGGTTTTGTTAGCTGGGTCTTGCTCTTTGTCAAACTAGTAGTACTTAATCTGAAGGAAATTACTGTGCTCAAGTTTTCTGTCTCTTCTCTGCAGGTTTGAAGAGAAAGCTCAGACTGACCCTCTTAGTGCACTGAAGTACCTGCAGAATGATTTRTATGTAACCGTGGATCACTCGGACCCCGAGGAGACAAAAGAGGTGAAGATCAATGATTCTTGTCATAAAGAAATTTAAACTGTGTTCTCATTGAAAGTTTTGAGCCTCTTAAACTTGTGTTTTATTCAGTTTGTAAAAGCTCTGCAGGTGGCAGACACTTTGCTGTATCATACATTTCTCTGCACTTAAATTCACACTGTTTTGGAAACAGTTATTTAACAACTGCAGGTCCAGATAAAATAGCTTTTGTACTCCTAGGAGTGAAGACTAAGCCTTTGTTTTAATTCCAGTGTGCTGGTGTATATTTTGGGAGCTTTAATTGAAATGTAAACTCTRAAATGTCACCAGTCTGTAGTTGGTTGTGCAGTAGAAAGGGAGTAGAAACTTACTCATGCTGCTTTTTGGCTTCTCAATATTCAGCATCTCTGGGGAGGGTAAGTTTTTTCAATGATGATCAGTATTTCTGGAAGTAGATATATATATATATATATATAGCTTACTACCCTTAAAACCTTGCTTCCTCTGCCTTTTGAATATTATCCAGTAGGCATGTTCTTTATTTATTCCAGGAATTTGTTCCCATTTCCTGTTTTGATTCCAGTGCTGCAGTGCGTGTCACTTTACAAAACRGATTAAAGAAATAGTGAGAAGTGTCAGATAAGGTGGTTGATTTGACTCTGGCATTAATTTCCACATGAAATTTGTRGCAACCAGCTGAGATGTGCCAGCATTCATCTCCTGATGGGTGGATAAGGAAAGGTCTGTGGTTCTTGCTGTCTTCTTTCCTTAGTGATTTGGGAAGTGATTTGACAGCTCCTTTTRTAAAATCACGATAGGAGGAGGGGCAGTTCTTTYCCRTGCTGAGTCCCTGGATTAAATCACTTAATCTGTTGCTTTTAACGGGCTACTTTAGCTAAAGGAAAGGTTATACAGACACTGAAAGGTCTTGGGGGAGAATATGCTTCTTGTATGTGCACAGGATAGAATTGTAGGGTTAAAATTAGGAAAAATSTTATCAGGGTCTTGGAACTGATCACATATGTCGTAAGTTTTGATCAGCCTTACAAACATCTGATGCAACAAAACATTCAAGTGYTGTGCCTCTGTGTTCTCTGTAAATGGTTTCAAATTGTCCCTTCTAAAGTAGTATCACATCCTTTCTAGCCATTTCTAGCTCTGGAAAGAGAACAGATGATTCTGCTTCTCTTAAGATAGAAAAGGAGATTTTCAATTTTTTGCTCAATATCAGCCATCTTCCCAGTGTGGTAACACTTCCATAGAGTCATTTAGGTTGGAAAAGACTTAAGGTTGGACAGGGAGTCCAACCATTACCCCCAGCACTGCCAAGGCCACCATGAAACCATGTCCCCAGATGCCACTTCTGTATGGCCTTTAAATACCCACAGGGATGGGRACTGTGCTTCCCCAGGCAGCCTGTGCCAGAGCTCCACAGCCCTTCTGGTGAATTTTTTCCTGATATCCAGCCTTAAATTGAGGCCTTTTCCTCTTGTCCTATATTTTATCACTTGGGAGTGACTCCCCTGGCTGCCCCCTCCTGTCAGGGAGTTGTGCAGAGCCAGGACGACCCTCAGAGCCTCCTTTTCTCCAGGCTGAGCCCCTTTTGCAGCTCCCTCAGTCAGTYCTGGTGCTCCAGACCCTTCCCCAGCTCCGTTGCCTTCCCTGGGTTTGCTCCATTCCCTCAGTGTCTTTCTTCTTGTGAGTGGCCCAAAACTGAACACAGAATTCAAGGTTTCYTCTTCCTGTTTGAGCCTGTACTAACCCATTGTGATGCTCCCTTCTCCCCTCCTGCTCCCTCCCWCTCCTGTGAGATGTCCTGTGTTCTCCAATCTCTTTTTTTCTCCATGTCATACCTGTGTGCTGGCAGCCTGTCTCTACTCAGCCAGCTACTCCTAAAGAGATCTTGCATCTCATGGCTTGCTGGGCCTTTTTATTATTCCCTGAGCAGAAAACATCTGTGGTGTGGTGAGCAAGCTCCTCTCCTATTTCCTGCTGCCTCCTGTCATCCACAGACTGAAGGAGCTGCTGCAGAAACTGCACGTTGGGCACATCTGGCATGGGAAAGTCTTTAATATCCTTCATTTCCTTTTCCCAGTTTAGTTTAGTGTAGTGTTCAACTTGTCCACTTTGTGAGAATGGAGAATTTACATGACTGCATTGGCTCCTCTGAGATTTTGAGGGAATGTCGTAGCTTTATCATACCAAGTAGAAATAGAATAAAATGTTTGAAAAAATTAGCCCTTTCARTGAGCACACTGGAGTTCTGAACATTAATGATCCAGCGAATGAGCTTAGATAGCTCAATCCAGCTGAGTGAATATATTGTGGATTCTTTCTCTGCAGGCCTAATGTCTGATCCAGACAAAATCCAATAGCTTCTGTCTGTCGTGCTGGGCCGTTGGGTCAACACACAACCATTCAGCAGAATTAGAGCTTCCATTCCAGCCATCTCCAAAAATCATTTAACAGTTTCTGGGACGCTTTTTTTTGTTTGGGTTTTGTTTTGGGTTTCWTTTCTTTAATTATTATTCATTGTGCTGGTCATAAAGCTATAGCTTCCACAGCTTTTTACACARGGACAGATTTGCCAGGGCTGTGGCTCAGAGCCAGCTGCTGGGCTGGTACTGACTGGGTGTATTTCCAGTTGACGTCAATTTACCTTCCGGTTATCACATTGAGTTGGCTTTTTGCTCTGGCATTGCATCTTCAAATAGCTCCTGTGCTTTCCAGAGGACTGACGCAGGCGGTTTGGATTCCATATYGAATTTCAAGCACCACTTTGATTGTGTCTCTCAGCCCAGACACCTCCATACCCTGCCTTTATTTGATTTGTATCCTGATTAATATCAAAGGTGATAGATGGGATTGGCTGCAGCCATTGACTGCTGTAAGGATTCTTAGTGTGGCAGAACKTTAAGGAATCAATTCCTGCCCGTTTTCCCTCCTTCCAGGGCAACTGTTAAATTTTGGAAGGACCAAACTGAACAGTTTCAACCCCAACTTCATGCAATAATTCTGGAGACTGGCCTGTATGGCTTCATGTTTTATGGATTGAGATCTGGGTGGTGTTATATACCATTACAAGCAGAATTTCCCCTTGTGGTGAGGTTTGCTTGCTTTGTAACAGAAGTAATTCCTTCTAACTTAGTTAGGCAAGTCTGTTCAGCTGTTTGGAGTTGGATGCCAAGGAAAACAAACAGACTGTTCTTGAAACTTACTTTGGCATTAGTAACCAATTTTGTTTAAAGTAGCATGAATGATTGATAGTAGGAACATACCCCAAGATTTTCATTCTGTTGCTGTGAATTTTAGGGATGCTAAGAGGACTATATTTTTATTTCCCTTTTTTATTAGTCTAAAATGAAGTMGCTGTCTGCAAATAACAGGTATTGCATGGATGCTTGGTTTAGCAGCCACAGGCTCTGTGCCAGCAATTTCTCTGCCCACAAATGCAGATCCAGTTCTCTTTAACAGTSATTCTGCTTGAAATCACTTAAACCTCCTCACTCAATTCAGTGTTTTTCAATCAGTGGGTCCTTCTTAGTGGCTGTGGGCTAATAGCTCTGACACTGTGTGAAAAAGGAGGGTAGATCCCTAGAGAATGGGGAATTTTGCCTGTGGTTTAACAGATTAAAGTTGTATAAAAGTGTCATTTGTTGGTGTAAAATTTTCTGCTGGCRTGGCTGTTACTCTTTCTCACACACAGATACGAATTTGGTGGTAGTTTACAATTGTAGGTTTTTAAAGATAAAAGGATGGTCAAAATAAATATCAAATTGAATTCCAGATTTTGTATTTACAGAAAAACAGGTGCTGTTAAAGCACAGAAACCTCAGTAGTTCTTGCACAAAGCTAAAGATGCTCCTTGAACACTGCAGTAATCATGCCCAGAACTCTGCTGCTTTTAAATGGACTGCAGCAGAAATCAGGATGACACAAAAAATGTCCAGTGCTTTCCAAGTATGGGAGAGCAGGATGGTTTTTTTTTACACGGAGATCCAACAACTGATGAAGCTCAATCTCATGGTTGTAAAACAGATACAAAAGCACAAGGAAAACTCGCAGTGTGTTTTTCTTGGAGCGTGATAGGAGAAAGAGCAAGGACCTGGAGGCCACTCTGACTTACTTGTAGACTGAGGCTGGAGGCCCCTGTTCAAGGCTGCTTCATACTTTCCATTCTTAAGACCTTGTCTTTAATAAATTTGACAGATAAAGCCAGCAGGACCCAAAAGCATTGTTTGAATCTGCATTAGACTGATATTTCTGGGAAAATTGAAGCCTGAATGTGAAAAGTAGTTCTAGGAAGGAGCTAAGAAAAGCCTGTTTCTCTTTGTTGTGTCCTGCTGTGATTCTTTGTAAAGCCTCAGAGCCTGAGTGCTGCAGGAGCAGAGGCTTTGGAGCCAAGGAGCCTTTATAAAAACAGYGTTCAGCCTTCCTAATTTCAGCCACAGCTCCCTCCTCAAAGGATTTGAACCTTTGCACCTTTGAGCCTGTACTGGAAGTCACCAACCCCAGARAACTGGTCAAAGCTGAGGAACTGGTTTATGCTGTGATCTGAGCACTCACACTCAGATATAACAGAGGAGGAGGAGAAGGAATTGTGTCTGATTCACACAACCTGCCAGATATCCCAAACAGGAGTTACTTATTCCCCCTTAACCATTTTGATTGTGCAAAGGCAGAAGTGTGCAGCAAATACACAAAAATAGACATAGCGTAACCTTTTGTTAGTTAACCAGAACTGTTTGTCTCCAAGGAACCCTTGCTTCTGTTCAGAAGGTTGGTTGGAACTCCAAGAGAGAAGTTAATTGTGTAACAAAGGGAACTGATGTCTTTGGAGGTTTAATTTGGAGYGGATGAAGCCAGTGAGCCAGAGGGATTGTCAGGAGAAAATGGGTGGTGTTGTGATTAAAGCAGTTGGATGCTTCTGCTGGATAATTGAATTCTGGTCTTGCCTCCATAGCAGAGTTGCTGTGTGATATTAAGCAAATAGTTTTTCCTAGATGGTCATTAATTGGGTGTTTCATTCTGGTGCCTGATGGGAGAGATCTGAGGTGTGATTTGCTTGAGGGCTCTGCTTTTCTGCGATTTCAGAAGCTTGCATAACACTACATATTTTGAAAAATCAGATTCTGTTAGTTTCAAATAGACCAAAAATTAATCAGAATTTAAAGTGCCATCTGTTACAATAACAATTAATRTGATAAGAAAATCGATGAAGAAATKMATTCCTTCTTTAGAGCAGAACTTTAACTTTTTGAAGAAAATAGTACATTGGGTATCTGCTGGGAATGGTGTGTAGGAGACTTGGTGTTGAGCGAGCATTAAGTGTCCTACGCTTTGGGGAAGAAGATCTTTTGGGACAACATTGTAGGGTTTGGGATTGCAGAGTAAACCAGTTTAKGCTCAGCACTGTCCTTAACTGATGTTCTTAACTCACATGCTTGACTTTTCCATCAGAAAGTGCTTTTCAGTTGTGAGCTGATACACAAATTTAATTTCAAACCAAACAACTCAAGGTTAACTGAAGTGCGGTGCCATCAGTGGAGAGGGAAACAAGATCCTCCTTCCCCACAAAGCTGCAAAAAAACTCACAGCCGTGAAAATCCATCATGCCTGGTGCAGATGAGGCCAGAATACTTGGCAGAGGCTGTTTTCAGCAGGTTTTTGGTCTCAGTTCAGTGAGTTCCTGGCTGAACCCTGCTGATGTGGCCTCTTAGTCGGGCACCTGAGCCCCAGCGTGGCTTTGTGCTCGCAGCAGGGYGTTGCTGCGGGAGCACGGGAAGCTCTGAAAGCACGTGGCATCCCCTTTATCCCATCTTCGTGTGCCACCAGGCAGCTGGCAGCGAGCCCACAGGGCAATTGTGTGGGAGGCAAGGGTGGCCAGGCCATGGCATTTGCTCTCAGAAGCCGCACGGATTTAGCCACGGGCTTTATTGGAACTTTTGGAGCTATTTATGCTGGGCAGCTGTTTAAGCACGGTGCTGAGGGGAAGCCAAGCTGCTCTCACAAGCGAGGCTCACRGTGGAATCCACGTGTGGCTTTGCAGTGATTTTGTATAGCCAGGCCTCACACTCAGGAGGGCACTTTGCAGCCCCTTCCCCCTCCTCTCCAGTTTGTCAATCCTGTATCTCTCGAACCTGTTCTTAAACCTTCCCACCATACCCTCTCCAAAAGATGCAAACTTACCCCATCACACTACAGTCCTTATTTTAACCTCTTTTCTCCCTTGATGTCACATTAAAACTGATCTTACTGAAGTGTTTTTGTAGCTTCTTGCAATTAGTTCTAGATCTGCTTTTTGTAGCAGCCTTTTGTATCTGTGGCTTCTGGCAGTTTTGTCCTTGGTCATTGTTCTGGGGAGGATCTGCAGCCCTGACTGCTTTGAACTTTCTTCATAGAACTTGGTTTTCAGATCGCTTAATTTTTTTTTCTAGTGCTTTCCTGATATGTTGCTAATTGATACAGGGCATCCCAAAAAGGGCAGCTTATTGTAGAGGAGAGTTACAAACCTTGATAACAGCAGGAGTATTTTATTTGAAGATTCTGCTCCTTTTCATGCATTTGTCAGTTTTAATAAAGGGTGATACTGACCTATTGTAGCTTCTAAGTGCATTTTCACAGAGCCTCTGCACCTGCTTTGTACTGCAGATTTTTCCTGTTTATGTTGATTTGCACTTGGCCCTGGTGAAATGCACCTCAATCCATCATTATAATTTGGATTAAGTGGAAAAACAGTTGGAAGGCTGTCTGTTCCATGCTGGCAGTCAGTCTGAGTGTGGTGTGAGGTCTGGTGATCCTGCCCTGTTCTGCCAAGCAGGTTACCACTGAAAACCCAGAGTGATGCTGACCCTGGGGCACAGATGAATCACTCCTGATTCAAGGCTCCATTTTCATGTCAAACCATTGATGGCCACCCACAGTAAAGTTATTTGACCTGTTTGCCTTTCCCTGTTGGCTTAATCTAAGTGATGCATTGACAATGTGCCTTAAATATCATATGAAAGTGTCAGAATTCCTATGAAAGTCAGAATGGACAAGGTCTATTGCCAAGTCCCATCCATAGGGCCTTCTGCCTCATTGGAGAAATCAGATTGATGTGCTAAAACTTGTTGTTGCCAAATTCACATTGGCTGCTACTCATCACCTTCTCCGCTCCTACATGCCTACAAATTGTCTGTGTTCCCATTTTTTCTTAAAATTGAAATTAAATRGATGGGTATGTAATGCCTGGCTGTTCTTTCTACTCCTTCTCTGAACATATTTGCCTCTCTTCGGCTTTTTTTTTCCTGCCTTCTTTCCTTCGGGCTGTGTGCTGAAAAGACACACAGGCAGGAGAAACAAGATTCCAAGGCTTTAAGGAATCAGCTCTTTCTTTACAGGAATGTGACAAAGCACTAAGCTTTTCTGTTCCTTGGGCAACTGGAAACAGCAGTCAGGGGCAGAGGAAGACACTGTGGTCAGTGTCTATCAATGAGAAATGGAAGGAGAATAAAATCATAAATGTGTTAATTAAAACATGTTTTATTCATGGTCTTGATGTTCCCAAGCAAAGAATTTTTATTTTTAGTTAAGAAGACACTGCTTTGAATTTGTGATATGAGATCTCTRGCTGTTCAGAAAAGTTGTTGCCATTAGAATCATGGAATGGTTTGAATTGGATGGGACYTTAAGGATCATTGAGTTCCAAAGCCCCTGCCRTGGGCAGGGATGCCACCCACTAGATCAAGTTGCTCAGRGCCCCATGCAGTCTGGCCTTGGCCAGTTCCAGGAATGGGACATCCACAGCTTCTCTGGGAAAGCTTTCTCTGTGTTCAAGAAGTTCATGCTCACTCCAGCATTTACCCTGTTTTTGGGCCATCTAATCCCTGGCTGCCTCACTTGTACCATGTTAATCYCTGGGAATGTTATTGTATGGAAGGCACTCTATCTTCTGCCAAAGAGGCAAAAAAATTATATGTTAAAAAAACGAGATTTTTAGAGCTCTCAATCAATTACCTTTCATTGCATCAACACTGCTCTAATTCTAGGAAAAACCATCCGACTTGTGCCAAGGTGACAAATTGTAGTGCTCATGTGAAAGTGCCTGCTGCTGTTATTCATGTATATGGCACAGGAGTTCTCAGGATTGTGTAGAGAAAACACAACAACTCTAAAGCTACTTGGGCTTCTATGAATCCTTTGGGGATTGTGTGGTGAATAACACTTTTTTCTTTCTTTCTCCCTTTACCTCCTCTTCTGCAGTTTCAGCTTCTTGCCTCAGCATTATTTAAGTCTGGCTCGGATTTCACGACTCTTGGTGAGTATTGTGTGTCAGAAGAATTACATGATGTTCCTTTTGATAATTGCTCTTAGTTTCTACTGGTTTTTATATCAAATGTTATAGTTCCTATCAACATTGYAGGCTCTTTTCAATATGCAAAGTGCCACTACCCAGACATTTGAGAGGTTATTTWTAATGACCAGTGTCCAATGCCTCAAGCCCATATTTAAAACATYTGTCAACATCAGTGGTTTTAAACCAATGCCTCCCGGGATCATTTTGTGTCTCTTATTACATCTGATCCTTCGCTGTTACCCAAGTAAACAGAAGCTTTGGTCAGAATAAAGCACCTCCTGTCATGTCACTTTGGAATCTCACAGCATGGCTACGGCTCTGTTTGCTGTGATAACTGCAATTCCTGGAGTAGTTTGGTTCGCTCTGTTCTCTGCAGAACGAGTTCTTTGGGCAGAGTGTCAAGAGCGAAGAAAACAGTGGCGTGAAGGGCTGGAAACAGGAGGGCTGAGCCAAAGCCATGATTTGTTTCACTGCTCTGTCCAGTTAACTCTTTAGGAGATCYCAGAGGGTCATCCCGGGTGAGCTGTAAGAGGGCTACAGAGATAAATTACATCCTTGTAGTGCTGGGGTGTCCTCAAGTCACTGCGCTCTTGTTAAGAGAATGGATGACTTCAGTTTCTGATGGAGGTATAATTCTCAATCCAAGAAATTGAGGGAAAGAGAAAGCCCACTGTACTTCTGCCCTGCTGGATGAGGAAGCTCTGCTGAGTTCCTGTGGTTTGGAAGACATTGGGTTGACCCTGTAAGATTAATTTTTTTTAAARAAAGAAAAACCAAGTTTCAGAAAAGTTGGATTTTTCATAGATTTATAGAATAGTTTGGGCTGAAAGGGACCTTCAAAAATCATTTCATTCCAACCCTCTCTGCCATGGGCAGGGACACCTTCTACTATCCCAGGTTGCTCCAAGCCCCATCCAACCTGGCCTTGAACACGTCCAGGCATGGAGCATCCACAGGTTCTCTGAGCAATCTGTACTAGTGCTTACCCACCCTCAAAACTTTCCCCGAGTTTTAAGCATTTAAAAAGATGAATTAGTTTTTGACTCAGTGCAGTATTTTATCCAGATTTTGGCTTTACAGATAGGAGGACATGTACGTCAAGAGGTGCTTTGAAAATAAAACAAAAACCCCAGCCCTCCTTGATTTGATTAACTTGGTTGACTTTGATTAACTGAAGAGTGAGTTCACTGAATTAAAAAGCATTCCTTTGAGATAGCAGCAATGGAAGTAATCCAAAGTGGAGGAAATTGTTGTGTGCCTGCYCTATTGTTCTTGCTGATGGTTTTAGTGCAGGGTTTGGATAAACAATGCAAACCAAACCCTGTCGTGCTGGGAGTAAGCATTTCAGAAACTGGTTTGCAAAGCTCCCCTGTGCCAAGATGCAGCCAGGTGCAAGTCCAGTGAGTAAATACCAACTCTGAGTTGGGACTCSTGCTGTCAGCAGAGCTTGTCTCCAGGAAAACTTCAAGCAATCCAAGGAGCAGTTCTGGTTATGGCAGTGAAGATAATGAAGAAAGCCCAAGGACAGAYGAAATGAGGCACCAAATAAAAATAGCTACATGGATTTTGGTTTTTTTGGGACATCAGAGCCATCCCCTGAGAACTCTTGCTTTCCCYGTTTCTTCAGTGCTGTCAATGAGCTTGACAGGAGTTTGTTTATTACTTTTTATGGCATTTTGATGGCAGTGCTGATTTAGGGTGACATCATCTCTCTATATGTGCTCGCAGTAGTGGGACATAGAGCTGGCAGCCTTGTTAGTGGAAGCAGAAGTAGCAAAATGTTAACATTTATCCCAAATGGACAGTTCCACAGCTAAACTGAGTATTTGGGGTTGTGAGGACTGATTTGTTTTCCCCTTTCCTTCCTCCCCCAGGATTTTCAGACGTTGACCACACGTATGCCCAGAGAACTCAGCTCTTTGACACATTAGTCAACTTCTTCCCGGACAACATGACCCCTCCTAAAGGCAACCTGGTGGACCTCATCACGCTGTAACAGAGCAATCACTGGACAYGTGGAAGAGGGGAAAAGCATCCATTTTCAGTATTTTAATTTTTTTACTGCATTGATTGACTGCTGGGATGAAGTTAATATAGTAACCCCTAGGTGTTTGAAAGGGGTTATATACTTGTATGGTGAATCCCTGGAGCTTTTCCCTTGGAGTAGGTTAATAAAATGTAACTGACGTACTTCTGACTAAATATATATATATTTTTTCTGACTTTGGATTTTGAGTTAGCAAATGTAAGATGAAAAGGTGGGGGGAAAAGAAAAAGAAATAAAACCCAGTCATGCAGTGATCTTTTTGCCTATGGGGGAAAATTTGAGATTTGTGAGTTGTCTGGGATTAAATATGATGGGTTTTATTTTGGGTTTCCTGAGTAAGTGGGGGAAGAGATTTTTCTTTCCTCATTTGTAGCTAGTCATGATGTATTGCTTCATCCTACAACTCCATCCTCAGCGCTGAATAACTTGGTGGCAGGACACTGGCACATGTTGAGGTGATGTCATTTGTGTCCTGACTCTCGTACTCGCGGTGTGTTGTGGGAATKCGAGCGCGTGTTCCAAACCATCTGTCTCCTCGTCCCAGAGTCGTGCTGACAGTAGTGTCTAATTGCATCTGAGACTCCATTTAAACTGACTACCTRCATCCCTGTCTCCTGTTCTCTGGAGCCTTCCACTTAAACCTGGCAGGCGAGAGGGAACCTCAGAGATACCGCTGGAAAACGGGAGCGCGGTCTCTGTCCGCAAGAGCCCCTTTTCAGGGACTGATCTCTTTGCTGCTCTGCTCTTCCACTGAGAAACCCTGCGGGTCCTCGGCGAGCCAGGCAGAACTGGGTCTTCCACCACACACATCCCCAACCTCTGCAACCTGACCCTGGGTTGGGTGTAGGATTTCTGAAGCAGATTGTCTTCGTTTCCACGTGCTTCTGTGTGCGTTTGTCCACGTGTCCGTGTACAGGGYGTTGCTCTCAACAGCTTGTCTCCTTCCTGTGTAGTGCAGCTCCCTTGTCAATGCATTTTAGACCTAGATCTGAATGTGAGGGAGGCCTTTTTAGCTTAAATCTCTTTGAAAATGAGCTGATGCATATGTATAGAAAATATATTCTTCCTCTTGCTGAAAGCCTTCTTTATAAACASCGTAAGGGCTTGGTGCTGCACTGTGAAGTGGAATGAAGGACACGCATACCCAGCGTTAGAAACTCTGCATTTGGTGTCYGTGAGCATTCAGTACACACTGGCAGATGTAAATATTTATATGAAACTGCAAAACTTTCTGTCCAGCAGTGTTCATGCCAGTTGGGTATCATTGCTGCACCCGCTGTGGCTCCTGTTGAACTTGGTGGAAGTCCTGTGTGTGCAAAGATGATTTGGACTCTTGAAATAAAGAGTTAGTCAAGTGTCTTTTTCAGAGCTCGAGTGTCTGCTTGCTTTGATTGTATTGCCTCTTTATCATGTTCTTTGTGTGACTTTTGTAGTCCTGGTACATTAGAAATAAATTTTAAAAACCTCATACTAGTGTTTAATCACTTAGAAAGGAACAGTATGTCAGAGGCCAGGCTTGTCTTCAGGGAGGACTGTACAGATGAAGTGTTTTTAACCTGTCACTTGAGACTGTTCAGACATTGTGCACTTCAGTGGTTGGCAAATCAGTTGTCTGGGGAAGAATCCACTCGGTTTGGGAAATGAAATCTGATGGAATTGTTTCTTTGGAACATGGCAGGGTTTTTTCCTATTGATATGGAAAGTTATACATCACTGCTGAGCTTTGTGGTGTGCTACCTGTGCTGAGGCTTTGTTAATTAATGTRGAGTTTATACAGTATAATTGTAGATACTGGGGGAATGTTCCAGCTAAGRTGTTGCTTCCATTGAGATTGAATCGAGCACTTTCAATGCAACCAACCAAAATCTTCAACCCTCTAGTACTTAAATTTAGTGCTGCTGTGCTCCCTTAGCACTTGATCTCATTGCTTTGTATCCTCAGCTTCACTCCATGATTCCAGGCTCTTTGTGACAGTTCTCTGATTAACCAAGCTCTTCATAACTGTTTTGTGTCCACCTTGGATGACTAAAAGAACCCAAAAGATAGACCTTGATGGGAGAGCCCTGGCTGGCAGGCAGGAGAAGTTCAGGAGCRCCCCGAGCTGTGAATGGTGCTGCTGGTGAGAGTGCATCGTGTCAGGTCTGATTTGTGTGACAGGAATTCGATCCAAACTCATTGTCCTCTGYGCCGGGGGTGCTCACAGAGCCTGGCAGCCTCAGCTCTGTGTTTTGTAGCATCGTGCAAATCGATGATTTGTCTGAGCGTGGGGAACGTTGCTTCTGCAGGACTGACAGTCCCAGCTAACGAGAGCACTTCAGGATGATCAAATATTGACCTGCCTTTGTCCTGAGCAGATCGATGCCGCTCGCACCAGCACAGTTCATGGATTACAGCTGCTGATTAACCAGCAGAAACTTTGCTCAGCTCTGCAGTATTTGTTGAGCAGCAGAGGCACCATGTGGCCAGAGAGGTTAATCCAAAGGGAAGGCTTCTTGTGGCTTTGCCAAGGTTCTTTCTTTTTTGCTGTGTCCTTAAAGCAAGGAGTCAAAATTATTTCTTTGCATTGGTGTATGCTACACTACCTGCTTTAAAATCTAATCCAAAATTCCGAGCAGTGAAGTATAAATTTCCTTTCAAASTCAGCCAGTTGTTGTCAGGCAGTGACACTGGCAGTTTGAATTTCATTGCATGCTGATCTTTAAAGACACTGGTGATATTCCAGGAAAGCATTAGWTGTGCTCACTACAAAAAGCCCGAAATACAAACAGAAAAGAAACCCATTGGATCTGAAAACAGCCACCTGAAAATGTTTCACAGCCCAGTGCATGCGAGGTTATAAATATCCAAGCTGTGCGTGAGAAGTCTTCGAACCTCACCATCGTTGCTTGCAGGCTGTGTCTGAAGCTGCTCTTTAGCTTAGACAAGACAAACATACTCTATTTGCCTTTAGTTTATAAGGTGACTTTGTGTGTGAACTTGACACCACATAATCTTTGCACTACAGTGAATAGTTTTATCTGTAAATTCTGTGTTAACTTGTAAATAAGATATTGCGAAGGAAAGCGTAGTTCCTTGTTGGAGAGGGACTCATTCATCCTGATTGGGGTCTTTAAAGCCAAAGTTACAAGGTTTTGGTATGTCTTTTAAAGCTAGAGGAGGTCAGGGTGGGGTAAACTTGSTATAGGCATCCAACCTTCAGTCTTGGGTTAGCTTTTTAAAAAYATCCTTTGAAATCCCTGTGTTTGGGTCTTCACTGACACTGACTCTTAAAATATCCTTCAGTAGATCATCTCCTTGGAAAACAAATTGTTCTTTATATTGTTCCTGTCAAGTGACACATTTTCTTAGAGAAATGAAACCCTTCAGAATTAACGTTTTGGTTGCTTGGATTAGGTAGAATTAAGTGAGTTTTTAAATGTTTGTCTTACACAACCTTTCATAGTAGTCATGAGGCAGAACTTGTTTAGAGTTCTCTCAAAATTACTTCTCCAGGCACGTTCTGCTCTTGCAGTGTGTTTCAAAATGTTGTCATGTGGCAGAAGGACTTTGTTATATGTTGTTAAATGGGATTATAGCCACCTCTCTGCCCTTTTATTTTGAGGATCCCGTCAGCTAGTATTGGTCCTGGGAAGGCCTGAAGGATGATGCAAAATATTCATTGAAATTAATTGCAGTTTTTATTTTCTGGCTGTTTTAAAGGTATTTGTGATGTGTTTATTCCTATAATCTCTTCCTTCTGCTGAGTATAATGAGGAAGAGAACTTTGTCTTGGAAAAGTTCAGTTTGCCCTTTCCYTAGATGGCATCTTGCATGGGTAGTTAAGGTAGTCATACCCAGTTGTGTAAATAAACCTCTGGAATTTGGTTTTTGTTTACCTGGGATAGCTCTGGGTATACACAGGTACAGGGCTGGCTCAGGGATCAGGCTGGAGCTTCCTACCAGAGCTGCAGTTAACCAAATCTTCCTCTTACTGTGGAAAACCAGTCTGRAAACACCCACTTGTCAAAGATTTTCTGAGTCATTGCCTGGGGCAGTGGCAATGAGAGTGAAATTAGAAATTTTCCTAAAGAGCAAAGAAAAGCTTCCCTTTGTGAATTSTCCTGGAGCGATACAGTTAAATGAAATTGCTGAAACTTTTTGGTCATTGATTATAATTATTCAGCCTGAAARTTTAATGATTTCATAATTTAAGATTTAGTCTGAGGAGTCAGTAAGCAAATGAACCAGACCCACCTGTTCCCAGGAGGGTGGCAGAGGTGTGCAGCTGGTGGCCAGGGATTGCCACAGCTCATCTGTGTGTTTCTTTAACTGGCAGCCACATGTGTCCAGGACTCCATTAGCTATTTCTTCTTCCAGAAGAAACTCCTTCCAAAGCCAARTAATGACTCTGGAAGAGTGTTTTCCATAGGGCTTTGTGGAACAGCTGTTTGCTGAACCATTTTCCTGATGCGTGCACATTTTTCGAAGGGAGTTTCCTTTGTCCCAAAGWCGTGTGCTGATCTGGCCCTGCTGTGCCAACCTGCACTGGTTAGTGACAGATTCAGAGGAGTGTCCTGAGGAACACTGCAAACCTGTTTGCTGCTCTTACTGTGAGAAAGATGGGTATTAATGCTGCTWGTTTCAAATGCAGGGGGTGGTAGGTACCTGTAACACAAATACTATTAGCACTYTTGCTGCCTCCTGCATTGCAGAATCAAGAAATAAATACTTTTGTAGAGCTTATTGAGTGAAYTTTAAGTTTGAATAACTTCTGTACAACCACCCATCCCTGTACAGGCAGTAGCTCTGCTGATGTAATGCTGTGCCACTTCTGGGGAAAATGGCAAGAATTATTAGGTAACATTTCCATTTGGTCCCTTTGTTTTTAAAAGTGGAAAAATGTCTTGTGAAACCTCGAGTCCCCGTGTATGCTTTGAATTTTAGCTTATTAGTTGGCTCAGAGTTAAGGAATGTTTGGCTATTGTCAAGTGAAGTCCTGACAGTAAAAGCAGTTCATGTATGTCTCTGGAAGTGCTTGTGTTGTTTTATAGCTGTACTTATTACCGAAACAGAGGTGGACCCAGTTAAAAAATTAAAATTATTGGTGTTTTGGTTTAGGGGAAAGATTATAGAAGCACTGAGCTTGGCCTATTTTAATAAGTACATGTGTTAATTTGAAGATGGGTCTTATTTTGTGAGAAGAGAGTTTAAGAACAACCATATGACTTGTTCTTGATATAGATTGCTAGTAGTATATAAGCTGTAAATACTGTTGAAATGTAAATGTGCTGTCAGAAGCTTGTTAGTGTATCTAAATGCCTGTGGGAATGGGAGATCTGATTATACCCTGTCATGGAAAAGGTTATTCTGGAGATTATTCAAGTTGTGGTAATGGCTTATAGGCAAAATCCCTCTTTTACTGAAAGCTTCTGTTATAATGAAAAGTTGGAGTGGAAAAAGTAGGTTTACTGTACTGGAACCAGGATAAGAGTCCATGGCTCAGCGCTTGGATAAATTGACTCCAGATGCTTTTGTCTGTAGGCAATGGATCCAAACGCGGTTTTGGAGTGGAAGCCAGTTAATGACCTGCTTATTGCTGCTGGAGAGTCCCACAGGAGAGCCTCACAGGGGGTGCCAGCAGGTATCCCTTTGGCTTTCCTGGCAGAGGTCACAGAGCTGGCTGGAGTTTGGGATTATCCACGTGTGCTTCAATTATATCCCTAAACCTCCGAGGAGGATGCCGATGGCTGCGTGTAATTCCAGCTGTAGGGCTTAGGTGGGGAGCTCTGCAGGGCAGCATCTTCCCCAAACACAGATCCTGAGGAGAATTCACTGCTGCTGTCTGCTTTGCTTTCATGGGCTCAGTTTGATAGGGATGAACTCCAGATATTGCTGTGACCCAAATTCAGTGCTCTGCTTCCAACAGAGCTGCTGTCAGTGCATCACCTTGGTACCCTGAAATCTTAATTTATACTTGGTGCAGACACAGCTCCACGTTGCCYTGGCTTTCAGCTGTTTGCTGTAAGTCAGCACAGCTTTTACTGATGACCTGGAGAGTGTGAGTGCTGTCAGAACTCAGTCGACTGTTCAGCTCCAGCGCAGCATCACAGTTCATTCCTGGAAACAGGGATGTGAGTGAACAGCTCAAAACTGGCTCAGTCAGGTTTGATTTTTGGGTTTGCTACTAATTTAAAAGGAAAGTCTTATCACTAGCACCCCTTGGTTATTTCCCCATTTATTCTGACTTTTCTTTTCCTGTGTGACTGTTCACTGCTGTTAAAATGCCTTCAGACTTCCGTGATTTTAATGGGTACCTCCAGAAGAGTTAAAGGTTAGAGCTGTGTAGTGGTTATTGAGGCATCAGTTTCTCCACATCAAACTCCAGTTGCTTCCTTTGCAAA
Organism: Malurus melanocephalus; assembly: GCF_030028575.1. NCBI lineage: Eukaryota > Metazoa > Chordata > Aves > Passeriformes > Maluridae > Malurus > Malurus melanocephalus. The sequence goes on from NW_026623709.1 coordinate 134,206, forward strand.
ACTYCTTCCTGCTGCCTCTGAAACAGGAAGGATCCTTGTGATTTAACGTTGTTTTTTCCAGGGCTGTTTCTTACCCTGGGTAAGGACAGGGAAGCGTGGGAGATGATTTCCCACTGCAGCACACACTTATTTTTTTGTGCTCTTCCATGGCCCCGTGTTCAGTGCTGTGATACTCTTCCCCTCCCATCTCAGGGCTTTTGTGTGACCCCAAGAGTGTGGTCATTGGTCAACAGAAGAAAAAGATGATGGTACCAACCCTCAAGTTGTTCTAGGTTCCTGCACCTGCTCTCATCATCCCTAAACTTTCACTGGTACTGGGGTGTTTATTTCTGCAGTGTAGCAGGGCAGAGGGAATTAGAAGAGAARTAGTCTTGGGATTAATACAGGGATGGCTGATGTGAGTATGTGTGTAAGATGTGCTCTGTCTTTGTGGAAGGCCTTTGAAGGACTCTCCTGACCAGTAGCTTTGCTGTTTAGAGCTGATTTTACAATGTGAGCTGGATTCTGTGGCTCTTTTTCAGAGATAAGTGATGCAATATCAGGGTCTTCTAGTCCTGGATCTTCACCTCGAGCTTTGGCCCCTCTCCACCCCAAAGACACCAGAAAGAATAATACAAATTTTATTTTCTCCACAGCAATTGCAAAGAAGCCAGTTGGGCTTAACCTTGCCCAAACAGAGCAGAAGTGATGCAGCCCCACTGGCTTTTGGATCAGGTCTGACTGCCTTAAGAGATTGTTAAAACCTAAAAATGTCCTGAACTTTSTGATGAAAGCTGCCAGTTCGATTAAAGGAGATTAGGTGGTTTTTAATTAATATGATGGTGGGGAGGCTAGACCACAATGGTGGTTCCAGTGGTTGCAGTCATCTACACATCCCAAATAGCARTGGATAGGTTTTTCTCCCCAGTGATGGGAAAATATGCTTTAAATATCCAGACTTAGTAACCAAGGGATTCAATCAATTACTCAGTGTTTCACTAACCAGAGAAGTGCTGCGGTGTGTGAACAGGGTCTGTTCATTAAAAGGCCACTTTGAGGCTGTAAAGTGATTTTTTTTTTTGAGATTTTGACAAAAACTCAGCTCTTAAAAGGGGAAAATTKAGAACTATTGTGCTGCYGACTTGTTTTCCTGTCCTGTCTGCTGTGGTCATGGGGAATGCAAACTAGCAGTGGAGGGTGAATATTGCCTTCATCTCTCCCTCCTCATTCCTGTCCCTCCCGTTGATGTTTTGATGTGCAAAACACTTTTCACTTCAGAAGCTGCTGTGTGGGGTGGTGGAAAGGAAAACAAACTCCTCGTTATTAGTAGCTGTTACCACTTGCTARAGCTGCATTTTCTGCTGTGTCTTCCAGCGCTCCCTCCTCCACAGCAGGAAATGAGGGGGTGCTGGGGAGACTGTGAGGCAGAGAAAAGAGCTTAATTAAACAAACAAATGTGTTCATGGGAGTCTTGGAGGCCCCGAACCACGCAGACAACTTCACTGAGGGACAGAAATTGGAAGTCTGTAGCTCATTCCCAGTTAATTGGAAGTGACATTCCCATCCTTGTGGGCTGGTGGTGGTGTACACTGTGCATTCAGATGCTGAGATTGTCTCATTTTGGGAGTTTTGAGCCTCRTTAAATGTTTGCCCTTTGAAATTGCTGCATTTGCTCCTTTTAGGGAGTTGGTGATGTAGACAGGACCTGGGGCAGGTTGGGTATCAAACATTACCTGTTCAGGATGGGTTTTTGAGCTGTTTATTGAGCTATTGCCTCTACTCTGATGGTGTCACTGTAGTGTGTSATGGTTTGTTTGTCTGGACCTTCAGTGTTCATTATCTTGTCCTCTGCACCCTGGTGTGGCCCCCAAAAGCTGGTTCTCCCTGTGTAGTGCTGGAAGTGTAAATKTCTGCTCCCTGTCCACAATTTGGCCTCTTTGTTCTGTTTTGGCACCCAGCTTGAAGCGTTTGCATCTCCACAGCAATCCTGCAGGCTCTGGTGTCTGTCTGGATTCCCTGTGGTGTCTGTCCTGCAGTTGTTTGGGACACCTGAGCACAGGAGAGCTGAGCTGAGGGGTGTGGGCAGCCCTGGGCTGGAAAGGAGCATCCATGGGGTGATGAAAGCTGTGAACTGCTCATGTGTTTTAATGGACAAGTCAAATATTGACTGTGCTCCTGTGTTAAACTCATGGTTGCAGGCATCTTCCCTGGACTCTGGTGATTCCCCATCCCACCCTTTTCTTTATGGATGATCTTTGTTCAGCCTGGAGTGTTGATTTTCTTCCTTGGCATAAATCATCTTTGATGATTTCTGGGTTGGTGTGTGAGCCCCATGCTGTACATAAATGAATGAGTGATACGAGGAATATCTACAAATGTAGTTATGTTGTATGTAATGTACATAAGGAGAGAATGTATTTTGTTCATTTTTTTCTTAATAAAAATGTATATGCTAGCAAGGGTGTTGATTTAAGAGCTGTTTGTTCTCACATCATTTCAGAGAGCGGAAAAATGCCTGTGAAGGTCTTGTAGTGGTGGAGAAATTGTGAAACCAGTGGTGCATTATGTCTGGCCCTGTTCCCTAAYGTCACTGATGAGCTCAGTCAGTATCCCATAAATCCAGATTGTTCCCAACATTCACAGGAACTTTTACTGGGGAGGAACACTGAGTTTAGAACATAGGCTGCTGCAAAATGCTGATTTCTAATATTTCACTTCAAGTAAATTCCTTTTTTTTTTTTTTTCTTTACATAAGCAGAAACTTAACCTGGAACAAAATGTTTTATTTTGGGCACTTGAAGGCAAACAGAGCTGCTGAACTGCCCACGCTGCTGCTGACCCTCTGCTGCCCTTGGGTGATGCCTCTCCTGCTTTATGGATGTGTGAGGTTTGATTCCCTCCTCCACAGCCTGACCTGAGTGCCAGGAGGGGCTGCAGGCCAGGAGTGAGTTAGGATGAAATGCAGAAATGAGGGTCAAATGCAGAAATGAGGGTGAAATGCAGAAGCCAGGGTGAGCTGCCTTTTCTCTCTGTCAGCCTGAAGGCACTGAGAGCTCAAGTGCTCTGGTTGTGGTGGGGATGCCSTGACATCACCCCAGCTTCCCACCCCTCTGAGCCCTCTGTTTTTTAAATAAAATAGGTTTTYTACCACTCTAATACTTCCTTGTGCCTGGGAGAAATACAAGCTGTTCCACGTCTGGCTACCTTGAAGGTCTGGGTTGTTTTTTTCCAGCTGGTCCCGTGCTTTTCCTGAGCATCTCCAAAGCAGAAAGTTGTGGCCCTGGAGCACAAGCTCTGCCCTGCCCACCCCCTCCTCACTCAGCCAAAGAAACAAATCTTTTACATAAGAATGTTTATTGACAGAAATACATGATGCTTTCAAAATATATTTGTAGGAAAATGCAAGAATAATCTCTTACAATCCAGTTCCTCAGTAAATTCCAGTGTAAATCAGACTCCTGTCCCCGTGAGAGATGCTGCTACACACAGTATGTAAGAACTCTACTACATGTGCAAGGTTCAACAGGTAACCACCTGGGAAATTTGCTTTTCCTTCTCCAGTCCCTCATGGATTATAACTTCTGTGTGTCTTCTGTAGGCAACAGTCACAGTATCAACCTCATCAGCTGGGTCGTGGCACTGTGAGCGGGAGATAAAATGCTCCTAAAAGTATTTACACGTTTCCTCATGAATGTGAAAATAGAAAAGTCTCTTGCAAGGACATCTGAGCTGCTTGCAAAGCTCTCGCCAAAAGGTAAGAGCAAGAATCTCTTTGTACAACGTGTGGGAGATGTTAAAGCTGTTTTGGGGGAGAGAAGAGGAGCACAGGGAAGGGAGGAGGGGCAGGGAGAGAGGAAATGCCTCGGTAAATCTTTTATTTATTATTTTTGGTCTAACAATTATGGCTACAGTCTACGAAGGGAAGGGTTAAGGCCAAAGATGCTCATTGCTGCATTTCCTACCTGATTTTTTTTTTTTCAAAAAAAGAATGTTCTAAACATTAAAAAAAAAAAAAAAAAGTACTGCTTTCCTGTGGAAATAGTTCTTTTAAATAGGGGAAGGAAAATCTACTATAAAATATTAGTGGTTTAAAAATATGGTGTCTGGAAAAATAAATAAATGTACAATTCCTATTCAAATATAAATCACTATAAGCACTTGCTGAGCAGTTAATATCTTCACTGGTCTCTGCTCGGAAAGATTTAAGGTTCCTTGATCTCAAGCCTCTGTAGGGTTCTCTCGGAAAGTCTTTGGACCTGACTCATTAAAGCACTTTGGCATCTCTTTCTGGGAAGGGGGAATCTTTAGGCACATGCCAAAGCCTGACCACCTGGAGATGCCCTGCCAGGGGTGTCCTCGTGGCAGCTCCAGCCCCTGCAGCCACAGCATCACTGCTGCCCCAGTGTTTTCACTGTGKTTATTTTCTGGGAAGGGCAGAAATGTGAGGTCAGGGACCCTCTGCTTACCTCTCAGGGCAGCTGGGAGGCCAAAATCCTCACAAGAGCAATTGTGGATACCGAAGCCAGTTCTCTGAGCCTTGTGGCCACRTTAAAGAGCTGAAGTTGATGCTGCCAGAGCAGGGGCAAAGCTGTGGCACAGAGTTTCTTGGACAAGAGGTGTTTTCCTATTTCGTGTCAGATTTTAATCCCCTACCAGGCTGGCCTTTCGCTTTTTCTTTCTTTTTTTTTCTTTTTTTTTTCTTTTTTTTTTTTAATTTTTTTTTTTTTTTTTTTTGTAATTTTTATTTTATTTGTTATTTCCCCTCCCCTCCAAAATTACTTCCCCATAGTGCAGTGCACAGGTAAGTGAAGTGTGCGGAATACATTGCTAATGAATAGCAGGAATATTTACATACAAAAATATAAATGTTTGAACACTTCAGACTCTGCCCTTCGGTGCAGGAGAGAAGGGGGAAGAGCCACTTGTGTCTTCTGCCAGCGTCTGTCCTGGGGCTGAGCGAACCACCCCGATCCTCTCCTTCCTGAGTACTCCCAACTCCACCAGGGTTTCTCCAAGATTCCCATTGCTTTTCCCCTCATTCAGGGCAGCCATGGGAGCAGATCCCAATCAGGCTGAGTTGGTGGCAGAGCCCAAAGGAATCTCCCCATCGTGCCTTGGTTTATGGCAAGCAGGGGAGAAGGGTCATGTTTGGGCATTGCTCTTATCTGCAGCTCCTCTGGTTTGCAGAGGGCTTGGCACCATCCTCGTGTTGGGAGATTCACCCAAGTGACCTTGTGGTCCTCGTGTGCTGGAGAATGGAGCCTGCTCTGATCCCTGCCTCTGCCAGGGCTGAGCTGCTTCACCAGAGCAAAGGCATGAAACTCTCCCCAACCTTTTCGAGCCATTTGGGAGTTGTGGTGGGGAGTCAGAATCCAGAAATGGCCTCAGTCCARCCATCCTCTTCTTCTCCCCTCTAAAGACTTCAGCACAGGGAGACSTGGATGACAAACCAAGGGCTGCAGGACAAAGCTCAGTCCCAGCTTTGCTGCTGAGCTGGACGTTGTTTTGCAGGTCTCTGATTTTAGTGGCTTGTGAAGAACAGCTTGAGAGCGTGGACTGAGCTTTTAAACCTCSAGGGGAGGAAACACCAACATCTGTACTGATGGAAAACCCTGAATTGCCACCAAGCTCCCTTGGCTCATGTTCTGCTGCTCTTTTACCTCTTCTGCTGCTCACTCAGGAAAATGGGCCCTCAAAAGTCACAAACCATCGTGGTGCACGTGTCCCACAGTCCCATGGAGGATGGATGAGAGCAGTGAGATGCTGCTGTATAGTTCCTGGAAGGCATTCTGTAGGGAAATGCAGCACCAGAGCTGGGCTTCTGCACCACAAAACCCCCCAAATCACTCCTGGACTAGTKCCAGGTATCACTTGGTCTCCARACCCTTCCTAAGAGGRAYGAACTCAAGGAATTCCTCCTTTTCYCATCCCTCCACCTCATCCTTTCAAAACAAGAAGCTGCTGCACCTCTTGGTCTCCAAGTGGGTGCAGGATCTGTTCCACAGCCCTTGGCAGCAGGGCTGAGCATCCCTTGGCACYGCTGCATCCCTCCCATCCTGCTGGGTCCGGATGCATCCGTTTGCCTATGGCACAACGTGGGCCTCTTGTGCGTTTTAGCTCTGAGGAGAAGATGGAAACCAGATTAAAAAGGAACAGGCTGTTCCAGCTTTTTCCACTCAATACCTGGGCGTCAGGGAGGGCAGGGTGATGACTAAACAGCGTGGGCCAGAGGATTTTTCGAGCTCTAATTGCCAGGTGCTGCTTTGCTGTCAGACGTGCTCCATCTCCCGTCCTATTTATTTCATTTCTCTTGGTTTTTGAATCGCTCCGTAGCTGGAGGATGCAGGTGGCGTGGTCAGATGTGGGATGGRAGGGGACCAGCAGCTCTTCAGGAGCAAAGCCACCCTATTTGCCCTTGGCTGGTCAGGTCTGGTGTGGGAGGCGGGTGGGGGATGGAGGATGCTTGTCCAGATGTGGCCACCAAAGTGGCTTGTGTTGATGTGCCCCAGAGGTGTCTTCTCATGTCCTTTCCTCTTCCATCCTGCACCCCATGTGGTGGCACAGGGGGTCACGATTAGTTCATTAAGGGTTTTTCTCATTTTGGGGGGAATTCTGCCTTATTTTGGAGTTGTGTGTGCGTGTGTGTAGGGTTTATGGGGGATTTTCGGGGAACGGTCGTTTTTCTCTTGATCGAATTCTGCATCCTATAAATGCGTGTCCTCCTCCTCCTCCAGGTCCTCCTTCATGAGGGTGTCCAGAGGAACGATCCAGCTGTCCCCCAGCTCACCGTTGAGGTTCACCTTCTTCTCCTGCATTTCAGAGGAGGTCTCCATCACTTCCAGTGTGGGGTTGTCGTGGTAGCCATTCTCCATGGTCTGCATCTCCTCGGTCAGGCGCTGCTATGAGGAAAGAAAATCATAAATCCCACTRGAAAACACCCTGGCCATGCTCTGAGTGTCACCTCAGGATGTGACAGCTGCCCTGTGTAGATTTATATAACTACATATAGAGACTTCTGTGGTGAGGTTGAGGTGGGGGGCAGCGAGGGGATAGCACGGAGCTGGCAAGAGGATGACTCTGCTAATGATGGGAAGGAAGAAAGAGCAGCCAGAGACACGTGGAAAACATCCAGGAGCAGCTGCCAGCTTCAGTTTGTTCCACCCAGGAGCTTGGGAAGAGGTTGAGCATCACAGCATCCCAACTCCTGCCTGCCTACCTCAAATCTGCTCTTCCCCTCCCCTTTCTCCTCACCCCTGTCTTTTTTAGTTGCTTTATTATTCTCCTTCTCTTTTACTCAGGGGCAGCTCCCACCTGCCAGCACTTGAGTGTCATCCCTCCTTATTCTGGAACTCTCAATGGAAACCAGGCAGGGAAGGATGGAATCAGTCACTTTGTCACCCTGCTCCTTTGATGTGATGTGCTTCAGGCTCCGACTCATCCCTTCATTCCCTGGCAGAACCCTGGACCATTGTGGTTTTGCATCCACCKGGGCTCCTTCATCCCCATCTTTCCSTACAGGGATTCAGTGGGGATCTCCAGTCCTTGCTCAGCCCTTTTTGGGAAGCACAGAACTCTCAGTGGGTCCTTCATCCCATCCTTCCCTACAAGGATTCAGTGGGGGAACTCCAGTCCTTGCTTTTTGGGGAGCCCTGTTAAAATCTGCCTGGATTTACAGCTTGCTCTATTAGAGTGCTCCTAGTAAATGTCAGGAGACAGGCGTGGGAGGGAATCCATGGAGAARGAAAGGGATGGAGAAGCAAAACTGCAGGGCTTGGTGCTGGCAGAGGCTGCAAAGGCGCTGCTGGGGGTCCCCTGTGTCACTTGGGGCAGAGATTTTGGGACGCTCGAAAGCAGAGAACACACCTGGACTCTCCCAARGGCTGCCTCCCTATGGGATTGCTGGTCTCCCACCATGGCAAGGCACCCTCCAGCCATGCAGCGAGGGGAAAGGGGCTTTAAAGCTGGGCTTTAGTCCTGTTAAAAGCTACGGGGCCCTACCAAGCGCCGGAGGTGAGAGCCGGGGGTGTTACGGATGCGGCGCCCGCCCCTCCGATCCCTGTGTTGGAACTCACATTAAAGATCAGGGCCACATGTCCATCATCAAACCCGGGGACATCAGGGTGGATGTTCTGGGTATTTCCAAGGTAAAACAACGGGGAGGGAGGTGGGGGGTGGGGAGGGTTGGAGAAAAAAAAAATAAAATAGAAAAAAAAAAAACTTTCAAGTCATTTTTGGAAATGAAGCAGAAGGAGAACAAAAGAAACCACCCGAAAACAAAGCCAGGAAGGAGAGATGTGTTTGATTTTCAGAACTGACATCCCTTGCTTTGGTTTTGCTACTTTGCCCTGTGCCTGGTGGGAATTTACCTCTGGAACATCCAACTGGGACTGCTATCTGTTCCTCTGCACCAGGTTATTTTAGGGACATTGCTAAAAATATCTTATTTCTACCTTTTTTCTGGACAACATGGTGCATGTGCATGTTATGCTGTTATCTGTCCCTGCTGGGATGTTTTTCACCCCAGCCAGGGAGATTTCATCCAGGGGATGATCCCATAAGCTCCAGGGGGACCAAAGTGCAGGTCAAATATTTATTGAGGTCTTGAATCTTCCCCTATTTCTTCCCAAAAAAATCAAACCTGGTAAGTACAAACAAGTCTGACATTGGCATTGGTTTGCTCTTCCCTCCCTCCTGTGTTCACCTACCTTGTATTGTAAATATTTAAAGCTTTATCCCTCCTTTTCCTGTGGGGCAGAGGTTGGGATCGCTGAGGAAGGATGAGCTGGTCCAGGGGAAAATGATTTGAAGTAAGGTTGAAGTATGTTTGCTTCTCCATCAGGAGGGTGTTTTACCCTGATTGCATAATCTGATTTCATAATTATTTTCCCTTTCTGTTTCTGTCTGTCCCAGAGCTAAATCCTCAGGAAGAGCAGCAGGGACCAGTGCAAACGTCAGTGCCCCAGGGCGTGGGAATGGCCAGTCCTTGCAGGTGKATCCTACACTAAAATCACCCAGGATTGCTTCCTGAGATAAAAATCACATTATTTTCACTTTCTGTCTTGGTTCTTGCTTAACTCCTGCACCTCCTGCTCTGAAATTTGACCCTGGCCCAGCTCTTGCAAAGGCTGAGCCCTGCAGTGTSGATGCCACTCGTTTCTTGCACACAGCCTTGGGCTCCCTGGCACCCCTGGAGGTGATTCTGGGCACCCAAYCCAGCTCCACTACTCATAAAAGTATTTCAAGAATTTTTTTGAGGGRTGTAGCTGTTTTTTTGGGATGGGGYTTTASACTGAGAAAACCTTTCTTGCCAAAATTACAACCCAGGGTGATGCCCACTGGGCAAGTCAGGATGTCTCCAGCAGCAGAGACAGCAACACTGATGATCCTCATCTCCTGAAGATGCTTCTGGGATAAAAAAGGTCTCAGGACACCTGTCCCAGCCCTCTGCCACCTTACCTGATCCTTCTTGTGGGAGAAGCGCTGGTAGCAGCCGTARATGGCGGCGATGAGCAGCAGGGACACGGCCAGGGTGATGATGGTGATGATGAGGGGCGTGCTGAACTCGTCRGTGATGGTCATGTCCTCCACCATCTTGCCAGAGGTGATGTTGACGATGCCGAGCTGCCACAGAAGGGACAGGTCAGGCTCCTGTGCCACCCACCTTTGGGGACATCCCTGTGACCAGGGACCCGCTTACCTTCTCTAACTTGTCCTCCTTGAGCTCCTTGAGGACTTCTTCAGAGTCCAGGGGAACTGGGGGAAGAAAGAGGCTTCAGTGAGCACAGGGTGGGGTGAGKGGGGCAGGTTGTGCCCCCATTCYCTGGTCAGTGRGGTGACCCTTTCTCTGGAGGAGGAGGATGAAGATGTGTGGGGTTGAAGCCAACCCTTTTAGGTGCTTTGCAGCCAGACAAGGAGCCAGGATCTCTTTAGGATGGGGAACAGCCCCAGAGCCCCCAGGCCCCACCATCCATCTCCAGTGGGTGATTTACCGTGACCCAGTGAGGGGCTGTGACTGGCTCCTCAAGGATTAGTCCCCAGGGCCTGGGTGCCTTTACTGAGGTCAGGTGTGGAGTCTGGACCACCCACCCAACCCCAGCTCTGATGATGAGTAAGAGCAGGGTGGAGCTCAGGCCTTCCTCCCCCTCACACTGGGGCAGCAGGATGTCTCCATCTCCCCAGCACCCTGGTCCTAAAGCAATGTTTGGGCACCYCCAGGCTGAGCTGGGTTTCTCAACAGGGCTCTGACATGGGCAAGAAGCTCCTCTCTGTGGTCTTTGGGGAAGGATTTGAGCTGGGCACTCAGTTTAAACTACCTGGGAGGAATCTTCCCTCCTGAAGATTGGTCCCTGCCTTGATTCAACACAGCAGAGGGATCTGTGCATTCCTTGGGGCACACAGCTCATTTCTGGGATTGTTGCTCCTCTCCCAAACCATTGGGATGGGGCAGCTGCAGGAATGGAACCCCTTGGCCAAGCTCTGGTGGACCTGARGGCTCTGYCAGGCCTCCAGCCCCAGGRTCCCCARTGCCATCCTRTCCCACTCCAGCAGGASRGTATGATKCCTGATGATTTKTGCCTTTACTTTTTATATACCTTTYATATAYTTYATATAYYCTTTTAGWCATTTCTGTACCCTTYATGTATCCCTTGCACCCTCAGCCTACATGCCTATAAATCTTGTAGCCTGATATTCCAGCTTAATTTCAGGGTTCTGCTGGGCAGAGAGACCAACCAGCCTCAGTGTTGTGTGTCAGTGTGCCCTGTGCTATCTTAACCCTAAAGGATGGAGCCTTCTCTCTGGAGCACATTGTGTAAACTGGGCTCTGGCCTCATTCCAGGGTTGTTTTTTGTTTTGTTTTTTTTTTTAGAACAGGGGGACATTACTGCATTTATTGTGTTTCTTATTGGAGAATTCTAGATAGATGTGCTAATTAGTGAAATCTATAAAATTTGTATCCGTGCTATACGCAGTGTGCATTTTCTGGCGTTTCATGCGTTTTCCGTCGAGTTGTGCACCTGGGATCCTGAACACCGAGGTAAAACCCTTTTATCCCATTAACCGTGTCTGTGCCATAATTAAAACTGGCCAATGAAGGCAGCACTGGGGGGATACTCACGGTGCAGGACCACATGCACAGCCCAGTCGTGRGAGCGGGGTTTGCAGGCCATCAGCTTCACCGTGCAGCCGTCCCTGCCGGCGTCGAACGCGCGCTGCGCCGTCGAGCAGAAGCTCTCAAAGAAGGAGATGTCACTGCTGTCAGCCCTCCACTGATCCTGCAGTGACAGCAAAAGGTCAGCACTGCTCCCCCAGCAGGGACTGCCCAGGAACATCCCGCCCCAAAGGGCTGCAGGATGTCCCATCCTTACAGAATGACCCTTTWAAGACTGGACATGGCACTCAGTGCCGTGGTGAGGTTGACAAGGYGGTGTTGGGTCATGGGTTGGGCTCGATGATCTCGGAAGTCTTTTCCAACCAAATGGATTCTGAGATCTTCCCTCGTCCCTTCGCACTGCCTGGCTGCTGCCGGCCCTCCCAGGGAACAGGAAAAGTTTAAAAGTAGTTTCTTTACAAGAAGCCGAGCTCTTGGCTGCCGTTCCTCACCGGGGCCCTGCACCAGTCTTATCTGTTAGCCGCAGCTTTCGGTGTTCCAGGAATAGCAGGTCCCTGAGGGAAGCGGGGCGGGGGTGCTGGTGAGGCCAGGGGGGCCACAGCGGGAGCAGGGCAGGGCTGTGCAGCCCCACAATTCCCCCATAGGCATCTCCAGCTTTTCTGCCCTCTGTCCCCACCAACACAGGTCCCTGTCCTGCCTGGAGCTTCCCCACAGCTCTGCAGGGAAGAGCAGGAGAYGGTGTTTTGTTTTTGGATGGAAGAGAATGAATCACAGAGTGGTTTGGGTTTGGGTTTGTGTTAGAAGGGACATGAAACACCACCCAGTCCCACCCCTGTCCAGGAGCAGGGACACTTTCCACCATCCCAGGTTGCTCCAATCCTGAACCAACCTGGCCTTGAACATTTCCAGGGATGGGGAAGCCACAGCTTCTCTAGACAAACTGAAAGCATCTCTGGAGAGATGTAGAGGGGTGGATGGAGCTCCCTCTGAGGTGCTCCTGAGTTTTTTTCTCGATGCTTCATAGCAGCTGGGAGCCCTATAAGGTACAGGGAATCACCCTCCTGCATGAACAGATCCTGATGTGTGGATGTAGCACCTGGGGATATGTCTTAGTGGCAGATTTGGAGCAGATTTGGTTGGACCTGACGATCTTAGAGGATTTTTCCAACCTCAGTGATTCCATTTTTCTGTGCACAGACCTGGCCCTCACAGGTCCTGTATGAGAGGTGCCATATATACAGCTCCTGTGTRCAGAAATCCTGCGTGTGCAGGTGATGCTGTGTGTAAAACTCCTCAATCCYTGCTGAAATGAGGTGCCTGGCTGGGAMAGGCTCTGCTCCTGCCTGCTCCATCACCCCAAACCTTCCCCTCCCATCCCAACACCTCCGGCAGCATCCCTCTTACTGCCCCGCGGGGATGGGATCTGCCCGGCCCAGGGACGCACCTAATCTCACCCCATCTTATCTAAATATTTGGGAAGCAGCAGTGGAGACAGGATGCGCTTTCCTGGGCGGAAAGCCGGTCCCGGGTACGGTGCGAGGGTGAGCTGACCCCCGCCTGTCCTTTCGCTTTGCACCGGGAGAAAATTCCRCTGTGGGGTTGTGCCATCCCCGGGAAAAGATCCGGGTGGGGAATCTGCCCCGTGCCGAGGGCAGCATTCCCTGGAAAGCCGGTTCCCAGCAGGATGAGGAGGAAGGGGCTGTCGCTCGGTGGTGGCGGTGCTTTTATCGCGTCTGGACGCTGGGTTGTGCTCCTACGCTTGCAATGTCCTGTGATTCACCGATCCCTGCCTGTGCRGCGCTTTCTGCTTGGCAGAGGAAAGGCTCTGCTGCCTCGCTGCATCCTCCTTCCCCAGGTTTTGCCGCAGCCCTGCTTTCCCCCAGYCCTTAATAACCCCCTTAATAATCCCCTTCTCCCCCTACCACCCCATGGGGGGAAAAAAAAAACCCTTTTTTTGGGTGGGGAGGGAAACGGGATGCGAGGCTAAAACCCGACCACTTCACTGGCAGCTGGTGAGCAATGCCTAAAGCCGTTCGGAGGGTGAAGTGGAGGGATTGGCAGGGTTGGAGAGGGGCAGGGGGAAGCTCTGGGCCGGCAGGGATRCCCCTGGCAGCTCCCCCTCGCCGCCGGAGCCGCTCGCATTCCTTGGCCAGAGTTGAGAGGCGCTGCCGAGCGGCTCGGATCCGGTTCCCACACTGGCGGGGACCTAAAACCAACATCCCCGAATGAGGTAACAGCACTTGAGTCAACAAACCACCCCCGCCAGCTGCACGGGCTGAGGGGGAACACGACCCTGCTCGGTGAGGGAGTCCCTTTGCCTGCCCCGGGGGCTGTCCCGTGTCCCCACACCAGGGGTGTCACACAGCAATTCATGGGGGTTTGAGAGCTCCTGCTGTGGCTTTTGCATCTCCCACTGCAGCGGGTTCTGGTGCTCCCCAATGTCCAAGCACTCAGCTCCGTGGCACATCTGTGTCCTGGTGGGGGACATGAGGGGGGATGAACCACTAGGGGATGGACAGAGGGTTGTGTGGCCAAACCACAGCTCAGGCTACACCTCTGTCATCATCACTTCTTGCTTCACCTAACT